>NW_010548087.1:29095-66964 GCF_000687285.1 Phaethon lepturus | reverse complement strand
TGGTGATGTCAAGATTGGAGGCAGCCTGGGAGGAGACTGGGAACTGCTGACCTCTGTGCCTGGGAAGATCATGGAAAAAATCCTCCTAGAAGCTATGCTAAGGCACATGGAGGACAAGGACATGATTCAAGCCAATCAGCATGGCTTCACCAATGGCAAGTCCTGCCTGACCAACCTAGTAGCCTTTATGACAGAGCGACCACATCAGTGGACAAGGGAAGAGCTACAGATATCATCTATATGGACTTGTGTAAGGCCTTTGACATGGTCCCCCACAATATCCTTCTCTCTCAATTGGAGAGATACAGATTTGATGCATGGACTGTTGGGTGGATGAGGAATTGGTTGGACGGTCACATCCAGAGGGTAATGGTCAATGGCTCAGTGTTCAGGTGGAAATTGGTAACCAGCAGTGTCCCTCAGGGGTCTGTGTTGGGACCAGTACTCTTTAGTATCTTCATCAATAACATAAGACATTGGGATCGAGTGCACCCTCAGCAAGTTTGCAGGTGACACCAAGCTGAGTGGTGCAGGATGCCATCCAGAGGGACGTGGACAAGCTCGAGGAATGGGCCCATGTGAATATTATGAGGTTCAACAAGGTCGAGTGCAGGGTCCTGCACCTGGGTTGAGGAAACCCCTGGTATCCGTACAGGCTGGGAGATGAAGGGATGGAGAGCAGCCCTGCTGAGAAGGACTTGGAGGTACTGGTGGATGAAAAACTGGACATGAGCTGGCAAGGTGCACTCCCAGCCCAGAAAGCCAACCATCTCCTGGGCTGCCCCCAAAGCCGCGTGGCCAGCAGGGCGAGGGGGGGGGATTCTGCCCCTCTGCCCCGCTCTGGGGAGACCCCCCTGCAGGGCTGCGTCCAGCTCTGGAGCCCTCGGCACAGGAGAGACATGGACCTGCTGGAGCGGGGCCAGAGGAGGCCCCAGCAACGCTCCGAGGGCTGGAACCCCTCTGCGGGGAGGACAGGCTGGGAGAGCTGGGGGGGCTCAGCCTGGAGCAGAGAAGGCTCCGGGGAGACCTTGTTGCTGCCTTCCAGTACTTAAAGGGGGCTTAGAAGAAAGATGGGGAGAGAGTTTTTAGCAGGGCCTGTTGTGATAGGACAAACAGTAACAGTTTTAAACTAAAGAGGGTCAATTTAAACTAGATATAAGGAAGAAATTTTTTACAGTGAGGCTAGTAAAACCCTGGCCCAGGTTGCCCAGAGAGGTGGTAGGTGCCCCATCCCTGGAAACATTCTGGGTCAGGTTGGATGAGGCTCTGAGTAACCTGATCTAGTTGAAGATGTCCCTGCTCATTGCAGGGACTAGATGACTTTTAAAGGTCCCTTCCAACCCAAAATATTCTATGATTCTATGGTTCCATTATTCTATAATTTCCCATTCTTTTCACTCTGTGAAACCACTGGCTCCTTTTTCTAATGTTTTCTACTTACTGTTGACTACAACCAGTGGCGTTATTCAATGCAGTTTAAGCGTTTGATGCACGTAGTCCATCTTCTATTTCTCTGCTTGCAAACACATCCTGAGCAGAGTCATCATTCATCATTGTACACCAGCAATCTGCAGCCATCGGTTTGCAAGGTAAGGTTTGTTCCCGAATTGTTTATCTCAGCAATTACATACTTTGAATTCAAGGAGTGTAATTTCTAATTCAGAGGCAAGTAACTCAGTTCCAGGGGGAAAAGTTTTGGGGCCCTTGGGCTAGTAATCTAGTTTCCAGGTCTCTCTCTGGTATAAAGGGAGTTTTTGCTGTTGCCATTCGTATTTATCTTTAGTCAAAGCAGCTTAACTGAATTAATATTTTTTATACTGAATCATGTTGGAGACAAGGTATCGGTGATTTTTATTTGAGCAGTGTCAAGATAATTAACAGTACCTGTTTTTCTACATTTCTATTGATTACCTGTAGCGATACGGAACTATAAATTCCTGGGTTTTAAACATTTAATTTTTCATTTTTGGCATTAAAAGCATAGCCACCATTAACAATCAACACCTTAAAGCTTTTAAAGCCTAAAGCTGGAATTTAAATGACTAAATGAGGAGTGCATCCACCTGGAGTTCATCATTTAATATGAGCAGCTCATGTGACTGAAATGTTGTTAAATTCTGCTATCAATTAATTTGCTGTAAAGAAAATCTATTTGGGAAACATGTAGATATGATAAAAAAAAATATTTCCAATTAATAATATCAACTGTATTCTGTATTATCCACCTTTGTATAGGACATATTGAGAGAGGAAAAGTTACACCAAAACAAACAAACAAATCAGTAAATTAATAAATAACCTTGCAAAAAATAAAACTTTATCAAAATAATTGTAATTGCTTTTAAATTTTATTCCAGTAAAACAATTCACAGTATTATTTTGTTGCATGACTAAAGGTCAACTTGGAGCAGTTGAAGTCATGAAGCTGTTGCATATCCAAAGCATACATTAATTGCCCTATACAAGAAACTCGTGTCTCACATCTTAAATTCAGACTTGTTACCATGAAAATTTTTGCATCACATCATTTGTGAATTATCGTTTGTGGTGGGATTTTTCTGGTCAAATATTAATCTCTTTAATGAGGACCTCAACATCAGAATTAGTCTTACAAGACTCCCTGTTTATTAAGAGGGAGAAATAAGCCCTTCTAGGATGGGTTTTATCCCATCGTAAGACAAATGTCTAAAATAGTTAAAGAAAAGTATGCGTAGTACTGTCCTTTTTTGTCAGTAAAATACTTTAAGAATTCACCTTAGCCTTTTATACCTTTAAGTTATATGGTACGTGATTTGCAACACTTGTTTGTACAGAAATGTTTACATGTAGTCCTGTAAGTGGGGATTATTGCTCATACCTATCGCAAGCAGAGGTAAAAGAACCCCCCACTTTTCCTTTCTTCATTGTATAGTGCCAGTCCCTTACAGCATTGAACTGAAGTTCACAGCCTTGTTTAGGTCCTCTAATTGTTTTCTTTTGGGTTTTTCTTTTTGTTGTTTGTTTAGAAATACCTGATAACTGCAATTTCAGAAATAGTAAATACTAAAACCCTCCATCCTATACACAGGGGAGACACACTTCAACACAGCCTGCGGTGAAAATAAATATATTGATGAACAAATCTGGATCAGACTATATGCAAAAATAGGTTTTTTCTGTTGTTCTGTATCATACTAGAAAAAAAATTGTAGTAAATGAAAAGAACATATATTTCATGTTCACACACATACACACAACTATATATGTATTTATTTTTCATCTCTCAACTACTCATGTAGAAAGCACTTAGTAGAACAATCAGATGTGTCCTGACAGGAAAAAAAGCAGATTTTAGTTTTACAATGCTATCAGGCTTCTCTGATGAACTTCTAAAGAAATCTAGGAAAGACATGTTCATTAGAGTCTCATTACTTGGCTGGGTAATTGCTGTTCGTATCAGAAACACAAATCACGGGAGAGGCTTATTAAAAACAACCTATTAAAAACCTCAGACAGACAGACTGCTCTGCAGCATCTGCCACTAAGTCATGTAAACAGTACCAAGGAAATTACAAAACTGGAAAGCCTTGTTAAGGTTATTTTGTTGTGTTTCTCCTTATAAGAACAGGACCTATTTTTTTCCTACTACTGTCTGTTTCTGAATCCTTTATCCCATCTAGTGTTCACTGAGTCAAAAAATAGAATCTCTATCATTTTCTACAGTGGATAATTTCATATACTAATAGACTTTACTACTAGGGACTTTATCCTTGCTATTGAATCTTTCTTTTCCCGGTTTCATCTGCTCATTTATTAACTCTTTTTATTCTTATCTGCCTGCTTTAAACTGACCATCCATTGCCACAGCTGAGCACTGCCCATCGCCTGTGCTCCTGCTGAGCCAACCACTTCGCCCTCCTCATCCTCCCAATACGTGCACGGACAACAACTATAGTTCCGATTCGGCAAAGCAGACAAACAGGGCTTAATATTAAGGAGATATTCCTTATGTTCCTTATTATTAAGGAGATGTTAAGTATTGTGATATTTTGCTTAATAGTAGGAAGATACTTTTGTCTGCCCCTCGTCATTAAAGGGCTAAAGCACGTGCCCTGATCACACAATGCAACCTCCCACCCCGGCACAAGCCTCCCACCCAGTATTCCCTGGGGAGTCAGTGGGTGAAGAGGAGACCTGGCACTCGTGAAATCTAATTTTTAATTCAACAACCCCAAGTAACCGTCCAGAAAACATCAGAGGGACCTTTTCCCCTTTTTTTTTTCCTGCATAGGAACGGTTTAGGGCATGATGGCAACATTTACAGGCAATGTAATGATTTTGCAGTGAAACTTATAACACTGTTGACAGCTTTTTAATGTTTCATCAGTAACATACTAAGATGATGTGGAAGGACACATTTGGTAAATATTTGATGAATGTCATCAAGACAAGGGCAGAGTTACATTTCTAAGAACTTTAAAATTAATAAAAGAAAATTGTAGATTTTTTTTCTGAGCACCAGTCGTCTATTTTGTAAAAGGTCCTAAGTGGTAACCTGGGGAGCATGTACAAAGACAGCCACACAGAACTAAACCCATGCTGTTACTTTAGGAAGGAGAATGTTGATATTTTAATCTCATTGGACATTTTTATGCAATTTTAAATGACTGAGACAAGATATACTCTTCATAATTTCAGGATAAAAGGCATTATGTTTATCGTGAGCCTAGAGGCAAAATTTTACTAATATGCTGTTACTGTCCTGATGAAAAATAGTAAAAGCCAAAAATTTAGAATTTTTCTTGTCATTTAAAATGAAGCTTTTTCCTCTACAGCAAACAAAGTATGTCTCTGATATTTAAATAATGGACCTTTTCATTTGCTAACAACAGTCATTATTTGCAGATAAAAATAATTTAAAAAATAATTAAAACAGGTTATAAGCCCATCACTAAAAATCAAAATAAAAAATGAGACTGGATGCAGTTAGTGCAGAATAAGGTAAAGGTTCTCAACATGGGATCAATAAAACAAATTAAAAGGTACAAATTGTTATCCTGAAGTTATAGCTCATAATCATGTACCCCACTAGGTTTACAGTCCCCTTCCCCACAGTCTCTGACCATCAATTATATTTGATTTTATGTATATAATACGAAGAATTTTACAAAGAACATCCTTATGTAAAAAATTACCAGTAATAAAATGCTTATTCTCATATGTTCACTTTTGTTTATGATTATATATAGTATCATATTTTCCATGCAATCGTAATTCTGCCCACCATTCTTTGCAATCTTATTATGGAAATCAGTAATATTTTCCTAGATAGACCTTCTAAATTTTTACTAAGCATACTTTACCTCATTTTAGTAATGCCTGTACTGGTGTACAATCAGTCTTCTTGCAGCATTACATCCCTGCCCCTTGTGGAGGTGCACAGAACGGGCTTCTCCAGATCACAGCCAGGAAAGGTTATCTCCTCTGTCATCCCTGCCTGTCTGATCCTGTCTCCCATCATCCATAAAAAGCCGACAGAATGGCTACTGGCAATGATCCCTATTTTGTACGACGAAAGCAAACCTGCCCAGGGAAGTTTCACTCCCTTCATTTTGATCTCCCTGCTTGCCCTCCTTCAGCAGCAAACAAGCTAAGGAAGGGAACATGCCCCGCAGATTCACCAGCCCCATTGGCAGACGTGTGGTTTCTGCTTTTGAGGACAGGCAGATTGGTCTTAAGCGTTGAGGAAATTAAGGTCCAGGCTATGGGAAGTTAGGATGTTGGAGGGAGACATAGATCTCCTGGAGAATCATCTCTAACGGTGAGGAGATACGATGCCAGATCCGAACTTTTCTTCCTCAGTTCCAGACTCAGACGAGGACCTACGGATCCTTGCACTGAGTCGGGCTTATGACTAATATGGAAAGGCACTTGAAAGGTATCACAGCAAAATAGACCCAAAATGCTAGGAAGGATGAATGCATGGATCAGCCTTAGGTAGCTGATGAAGAAAGTTCAATTGAATTGTCTCTGTATTCGGTTAAAGAGAAAAAAACGTTATCTGCAAATTGTTGTGCAATAGGTAGACATTAAATTTCACCACAAATGGTATTTTGCAATAATTATTTGACTAACGTGAGCAGTTACAGTATATAGTGCCCACGGTTGAAATTAAGAAGAGACAAATTGAAATGAAAAGCTGACTCTTAGCCAAAGCTGAAGGGATGCTGCTGATACCATCTGCTAGTACAGCCCACAGGAACCAGGAAACCACAAAATTAGCTTTATGTGAGGAATTATGTTTCATCTCGTTTTCAGGGAAGATTAACAGGAGCCTGTTGTCCAATTGCAATATTAGTACCCATTTAATATTGCTTCTGATTTTGCTAGGAGTGATTTTAAATCTCTGTTGAGAAGTGTAAATGCTTTATCCAAATGACACAACTTTTGCTGCATTGAAATATTAGGTGAAATAATAGTCATAACTGGTTTACTTGTGCGTTTTCCAGATGTGCGACTAATGTTCCAGTCCTAGGATACCAAGAACTATTTTTTTTAATTTTTCTATTGTGGTTCTAAATGCTTATGCTTCAGCATCCTTATGTGGGGAGAAGTCTTGAGTATTTTTAAGACAGTTACATGTGAGAATGAAGGAGTGAAAGTTTTGAGGGGTTTTTTTGTCCTGTTCCAAATTATTTTTTTAGATATGAGACTCATTATTACATTAAAACATTCAAAAGATTAATTTAAATATTTTTGATAGGTTGCTGTGAAATAAGCTGAAACCCAAAAGACTTCCAGTATATAATAAATAATAGAATCAGAGCATTGAGTCCAAACATTAACCTAGCACTGCCAAGTCCACCACTAAACCATGTTCCTAAGCACCATGTTTTTTAAATATCTCCAGGGATGGTGACTCATCCATTTCCCTGGGCAGCCTGTTCCAACACTTGATAAACATTTCCGTGAAGAAATTTTTCCTAATATCCAATCTAAACCTCCCCTGGCACAGCTTGAGGATGTTTCCTCTCCTTGGTACTTGGGAGAAGAGACCAACACCCACCTCTCCACAGCACCTTTCAGGTGGTTGCATGGTGTGATGAGGTCTCCCCTCAGCCTCCTCTTCTCCAGACTAAACAACCCCAGTTCCCTCAGCCGCTCCTCATCAGACTTGTGCTCCAGACCCCTCACCAGCTCCGTTCCCTTCTCTGGACACGCTCCAGCACCTCAACATCCTTCTTGTAGCGAGGGGCCCAAAACTGAACACAGGATTCAAGGTGCGGCCTCACCAGTGCCGAGTACAGGGGCACGATCCCTGCCCTGCTCCTGCTGGCCACACTATTCCTGATACAGGCCAGGACACTGTTGGCCTTCTTAGCCACCTGGGCACACTGCTGGCTCATGTTCAGCCGGCTGTCAACCAGCACCCACAGGTCCCTTTCCGCCGGGCAGCTCTCCAGCCACTCCTCCCCAAGCCTGTAGCGTTGCATGGGGTTGTTGTGACCCAAGTGCAGGACCCGGCACTTGGCCTTATTAAACCTCATACAGTTGGCCTCAGCCCATCGATCCAGCCTGTCCAGATCCCTCTGCAGAGCCCTCCTACCCTCCAGCAGATCAACACTCCCACCCAACTTGGTGTCATCTGCAAACTTACTGAGGGAGCACTTGATCCCCTCATCCAGATCATCAATAAAGATATTGAACAGAACTGGCCCCCGTACTGAGCCCTGGGGAACACCGCTTGTGACCGGCCACCAACTGGATATAAATCCAGTCACCACCACCGGCCATCCAACCCATTTTTTATGGCACAACTCTGAGACCTGGGGGTTCAGATGTGTGCCCCTGGTCCTACTACAGACAGAGTAATGGTATTTTCAGAGGGAATAGAAAAAATCCTGCAGCGATCTTAGAGCCCAGCAGAACATTAATGTAAAAAGGATGTGATATAAATAGAACAAAAATAGCTCTAGCCATAGTTGTGAAACAAGTGGGAGAAGTGATTGGAAGAGAGTTTTTCACTAGTGTTATTACTGAAGATGTAAAATGAACTGTGCATGGACCAAACATTTCCAACTAAATACATGTCGTTGAGCCTGAACCCCAAACTGGCGGATTCTCTGTCCGATGGTTCAGTGATCAAAAATGGACCCTGAATTAGGAGCAAAGTTAGCTATTGCCCTTGGCCTCAACAGCTGCAGAAAAGCATCTCTGTAGTTTCACTCTAGAGATGCGCGGGGAGTGAAGGATGTTTATAACATTCAGTGCTGAGATGTGTTTTCCTAACCGTGCTAATATCATGCAGTTCCCAAAAAAAAAGCAACTGACACAAGGTAAAGTGGGAACTAGGCTTTTTATATCAGTCATTGCCAGATGCTGGCTTCCCAGCTAAATGTGAGTTCCTGCTAGCTCCACAGCTGATTTTTCTAACTGCAATAGCAGCATGTATGCACTTTTCTTCCAGACATAGACCCTAAGGCTCATTTTGTTATTCCCTCTGCTGTGCTCTTTCTTTTGGTTTTTCTTCAAAATTAAAAACCTTACTTAAAGGTAACGTTACTTCTTTGCGTGCATGTGGGCTAGGAAGGCTTTTAGAAAATCACATTTCAGGGTGTTTTCCGTCAGGGAATGTCCCAAGTCTTTATGGACTATGGGGTAAAAAAGCCACATACCCTCTGTGTATTCATCTTGAACTGGATGTAGAAACACCAGTGGTGTTGGTATGAGAGCAAATGGTTTTCAGCAAAGAACACACTCATGGTTTGTAGCATCATTTTCTGCTTATCTAATAAATTTACACATAGAAATCCCATCAGGAATTAAGGCATTTTCTACACAAGGGCTGTATGCCCAGTGCACGATATTTTAGAGCAAAGCAGGACAGGTACTGAATGAGAATATTTTCACTAAAGGAAATGAGATCTAAAAAAAGGGTTATGTCAAGAATAGGATACATTCAGGGCTCCAATGAAATCAGTTGCCAATTTTTGTAAATTATGAATTAACCAGCCCAGCAGAGATTTTTCTGCTCTTTCTCAGTGTCAAAGGATCTCTAGCAATAAGAGGCAGGCTCCTGATTTTTCACACATGCTGTGTGAAGAGGACTACATGTCCAGTAATTACTAACCCCATGATTCATCACTAACAAAGAAATGCACTGCCAGTGATTTTGTTCTCACTGCCCGGCATCAGGTCAAGATTTTGTTGTTATCCGTGAAGCATTTTTACTTAATGTACAACTTTTAGGATTAGTATCTCTGTGTTCTTTTATGGACAATAAGTTGTATTCAATTTATTTATTAACAGAATTTCTACCACAATGACTAAGACTCCCACCGAAACAAAGTCTTTGTACTGTAAATTATTTCCAATGTATCCAGTTCCAGAGTTTCCATTTAACATGAAATGACTCTTTTAAATGAAACAATTTACCATGCCAATTACCAACACTAGGATATCTTATTTCAGATTACATTAATCAGAGAAAATGTAAC
This sequence comes from Phaethon lepturus, assembly GCF_000687285.1. Classification (NCBI taxonomy): domain Eukaryota; kingdom Metazoa; phylum Chordata; class Aves; order Phaethontiformes; family Phaethontidae; genus Phaethon; species Phaethon lepturus. The sequence goes on along the minus strand of NW_010548087.1, from coordinate 57,488 downwards.
CTTGAGTGTTATTCTCTGGTCTGGAAATATAATTGAAATGGTGGCCAGGAAATTCTTATTTCTGTTCCTTTGAACCTATTCTAGAAGCCACATAAAATTATATAAAAATCTAAGCATTAAGCAGGGAGATAGTAACTGACATTTCAGATCTACTAATACATAGTTATAAATCAGATAATTTTACATCTCTGCAGATTTATTAATCTGAAAAAAATCATTCGAAGCAGTGGGATTTTAATAATGATATTCATATTAAATTACTTTCTGAGGCTAAACTCTTACTACTGTAAATCTTTTTTTTTATTTTTTTTTTTTTTAATAAGTGCGAAAGCTACACAGGAAATTTTTTTTAAAAAAACCTTAAGAACATCACATAACTGCAGTGTTGCCATTTTTATGAATAAGGTACACCCTTGTTTTGCCAGGCTGTCTGTGCTATTTTAAGCCCGTGAAATATTGGGAACAGATACTTCCCATCACACTGAGCAAATGCCAGGTGTGAAATATACGTCCAATTTAAGCCAGTGGGGCTCTTTTCACTGACTTCAGTGGGGCTAGGATTTCTCCCCATGAATTCAGCTTTCAGTATCTTCTTGTTTTGATTTCATACACAGCCAAAAGCAAGGGTTGATGTACGAGTAGCATTTAGCCAGTAGTAGCCCTAGGAAGTACCATAACACATCTAAATCATACTGTCTTTCCTACTTCTTTGCTTTCAGGGGCTGTAATGTGCTGCTCATCTGCAACAATATTAAATTATTTTACCCTTCCTACATATGCACTTAGCAACTCAAGTTCTCTACATTGAATAGTGGAATCACAGACTACTTTGAAACTTATTTCCAGCCTATTCCTCATGTGAGTGTTTTTGTTATCTGGCAGAGGAATAAGTGAGCTTTACTTGCTTTATGCTATAGAGATATAAAAGAAATTCCTACTCCTTTGCAGCGAATGTCATGATGGGAGATATAGCCTCACCAGTCTCCTCCAACAAGGCTAGAAGAGTGAAGTATCCTTTATTATCAAACAAGTATTGTGTATGATTTAGCAGTGAAAATATTTTGTCTTTTATGTTTTGCAAAAACTTTTTAGTGTTCCACTCAGGCTTTTTTTCCCCCTTTTTGTTTCTCCAGATGTTTTACAGGAATAGGGAAAGGATGGGAGAGAACAGTATTTCTAATCAAACTTTGGGCTTTCAGGATGATACCAAATTTCTTAGTTTGCATTTTCTTTAAATGTTACTGCTGAAAGCCCCATCTCCTGGGCTGCCCCCAAAGCCGCGTGGCCAGCGGGGCGAGGGGGGGGATTCTGCCCCTCTGCCCCGCTCTGGGGAGACCCCCCTGCAGGGCTGCGTCCAGCTCTGGAGCCCTCGGCACAGGAGAGACATGGACCTGCTGGAGCGGGGCCAGAGGAGGCCCCAGCAACGCTCCAAGGGCTGGAACCCCTCTGCGGGGAGGACAGGCTGGGAGAGCTGGGGGGGCTCAGCCTGGAGCAGAGAAGGCTCCGGGGAGACCTTCCTGCAGCTGCCAGGGCTGAGAGGGGCTGAGGAGAAAGGTGGGGACAGGCTTTTTAGCAGGGCCTGTTGCGACAGGATAAGGGGTGATGGTTTTAAACTAAAAGAGGGCAGATTTAGACTAGGTCTAAGGAAGAAATATTTCACACTGAAGGTGGTGAAACCCTGGCACAGGTTTCCCGGTGAGGTGGTAGATGCCCCATCCCTGGAAACATCCCAGGTCAGGTTGGACGGGGCTCTGAGCAACCTGATCTAGTTGACGATGTCTCTGCTTCTTGCAGGAGGGTTGGACTAGATGATCTTAAAAGGTCCCTTCCAACCCAAGGATTCTATGATTTAATGATTCTATGAAAGCAGCTAGACTGACATCCCTAGAACTGAAACTATAGGACCAGCAAAAATATGACCGGTTTTCAAGCTTTGCTGTATTTTCTGTCTTACATGTTTCTTGGACAAATATTCAGTCTATAGGTACTGATTTTAAATATACATCTGCTTAAGTAACAGTCTTGTGGAACTTCATAAAGAATATACAGAACGAGTGCAAAGTCTTCAAAGCCAGTTGAAGAATGGGGCCAAAATATTCACGGAGGACTCTCCCTATCTTCTACTGTCAATCAATTCCCACAATTTAAGAAAACAATGCTTTCTTAGCAGTTTAACTACCTTGATGCTGTTTTCCAAAGGAAAGCAAATGAGACTAACCTTTCATTGGATTTAGAAAAATTGTCCAGGAGTGAAATAAGAGTACATGCAAATTTTTCTACTATTCTTATTTTTGTGGTTCTGGTAGTGACTCTTGCTTCTATGGCAAACTGATGAAAATGCTTAATATGATATGGAAACTGCTTCAAAGGGAGTTGGAATTCTCCCCAAAAGGATCTCTTTTTCCCCGATACACTAAGATTAAAAGTTTCTAGTTTCAGAATATCAGGTTTCTAGTCTAGTGTCTGAATCTAAGGTAGATAATTAAGATCAATAATACCTATCATGGATCACAAACACATGATAATGTGTGTCTCATTGTAATCCTTTTGCGTCTGAAACCTTTCCAACCTCGAGGAATCATGACAGTGCATAATACATAATCTATATTCACGTGTTCTGCTCAATATTGTAACAGCCAAATACACAATGAAGAGAAATATTTTATTCAATTTTGCAGAGAGGTACCTTATTGTAATGTTATATCTATTGAATACAATGACCTAAAGAGAAAAGTAACAAAGGTATAATTTGAAGCCAGTGTTGAAGTTACCCAGTTTGTGTTTAACAGAGAAGTAGCTAGAAGGGCAGAGGATTTCGGAGAATGATATGGTACTTCAAACATCAGGCAAGTCTCAGAGGCACTCACTACAAACTGACCTACTATTCCGCAGGCTGTTTTCAATGGCATGGTTTTATTACATGTTTTGATACCTAGGAATACACTGAAAATAAATTCCTCCAGTGTTTTATGAAGGCATCAGAATGGCTAAAAAGGAATAAACTTCTTCCTCTTCACCCTCTGTTCCCTGGGTGTTACAGAAATGATCCTTCCATTGTGCATGAGGGGGAGGTAGGCATCTGGGTGTGAATTAAGTACCTTAAATGGTCAGATATGTTAAGAAAATATCTTTAAGCTTGTACATGTATTTTTAGATACTTTAAAATACCTACTATCATTTGAAAAAATCTTTTAGCTGGGAGCCTGAATCTTGCTGTATGACAGTTTTTTACAAATGGTGCTGAAGCATTTAGGTCACTTCAGTGTTCTTGCAAATATTAACCATGGCTAAAAAACCAGCCACGGTCCAAGTAAAATAATTCACATCTGAGTCATAGACCTTATTGGGATATGACAGTGGACTTCATGACAATGATTACAATATTATAAATGCCATATGACAGTTATCTTATAAATTGGCACATGTTCTTTTCATGATATATTACAAATTCTCACTAGGTTTTGTCTTCTCCCTACCTGAGTGGGACAAAAATTATATGTTATTCTGCTACGAAATAAAATTACAATCAGAGATGCTGAAAGACAGGAAATTCCAGCAAGTTCTCAAGAAAAGCCACTTTGTACATTGGGGTGCTGCCATGTCTTTGCCACAGATTTTCCCAGTAGCAATGCTTCAGGCCTGACAGATATGTTTAATGCTTTGGCCACTTAAGTATGCAGCTGTGCACTTAACTGCTGCTAGCTGATGCCACACTGGATGCAGTACATCTGAAAAAACATTCTTGACATGTTTGACATAAATTAGTCATATAAAAGGCATCATTGCTAAACTGTCTGAACATAAAACAAAGTTCACTTAATATTGCTGAATGAGCTGGTCAGGTAAGAGTCCTCTAGCTGTCCTTATTCCATCAGTAAATGCAACTAGAAGAAGAATTATAGGGAGAGACCAGGCAAAATGCAATATGTCTTTTGGCTGAGCAGAGCTTAGTGGACCCAATATAGGATCCGATGCTTCGTTTTTGAAAGTGCTTCAAACCAATGGCAGTTCTGGCTAAATAGGAGTTATCGGACTCTTTAACACTTAAGTATATGAAACTCACAGTTAGGGCTGAATAGATATATTTACTAAGCAAAATCTAGATTTTTGGAAGTGTGATCATGGTATTCTGATAGAAAATCCTAAAAGGACCAAGGCTCCATTTCACACCTGCAATACGAGTCAATGTGAAAGGGTGGCTGAATCAGTTCAGCTGGGGAAAAAAGGGGTGAAAGGGTATGAATATTTAAAAAATACATTGCAAATTGAGTAATGTCTCTTAAGTCTAGCCACCTGGAAGTTAGGAACCAATTCTTGACTCATTCTCTAGCTTCCTTTTATACTCAAGGGAAGAGGCAGATACCCCTGGGCCATGTGCACCACCTGCCTTGAATTTCTACCTTTGGAATGGTTCAATTGCTCTCTGAATGTGTTTGTTTCTATTGATAACAGAAAGTGTCTGCAAACAACAAATTTGTTTAGAAACTTATTTTTAACCTTCTTAAGTGTAGTGGGATGAATCCCACCTCGAGCGCTTTAAAATTGCTTTCTTGACAGAAACGTAAGAACATTTAACTAATGAAAGACAACGCAGTGAAACTTCACTTTGCAAATGTCCCAAGAGTTGGCCACCATCATAGGCTGATGTTTTCAAAACCACTTAGAAAGCTGAGACACATTGCACTTTGTAGCTCAGTCCTAATCCTAAGAGAAGTTACTAACTGCTGACCTCAGCCACATTGGCTGATTCTCAGCTCCTTTCAAAAATTGTTACAGCCAGGGTGTCAGCTGACATCATATATAAGCACGATAACTGGAAGACATTTTCAGTGTAATAAAATATGTTTTATTTTATAGAAGACTTTTTCTTCTCTTGAGTAATTCTGTTAGCATGCACTTATTCATCTATGCCCTCTTTCTACCTTTTTTTGCCCAAGTTTCTAAAGTTTCTGCTTTTCTTTTTTCTTTTGAGGACTAGTATCACTTTCATTAGAGCCCATCAAGTCCTGAAAATAAACTGAAGTAACATCATCTGACCATTGGGCAAAATGGAAGTCTGATTCTACCACACCACATTGAACAATGTGTTACCCCTTGCTCATGTATTTAACACCAGAAATCATTTTATTTTCTGCAAAATATCCCACAGGCATGTTTGATTTGTTTTCACAGGAGACACTTGCATAACAGCAGACAAGGCATATTCAGACAGCTAAGGACAAGACATACACTAATTCTGTTCTTCTTTTGAAATAGTAAGGCTAACATCAGTTCGGGTCTGGAAAACATGTAGCTGTGGGTGAAATTTCAAGTTAATGTGCTCTTCGAAGATGAGTTTGGTTGTTCTTCACCAGCTAAAATCATCTGTCTGTATCTGGCTCTACAGCTACCCTCTCAGGGGATCAGGAAAGTGGCTCCTCATGCATAGCTGTGTCATGGTAAAGCTATTTGAAGATACATTCCCAGGGAAAATCCAATAATACTGTTCAATCTTAGGGCTAGAATAACCAAGGTATATGAATCTCTAATGAATCATGATTTCTTTTCCTTTGTTTTGTACATAATAGCAGTAGTAAATACCAGAAGTGATTTTCACAGCTTTTATAAGAGAATATGACATTTTGGCCTTTCAAAAGAAACACATTCATATATGATTTGTCATGTCCAAAAGATTCACAAAAGGCATGACATGGCCTTAAAGGACAAATTAGAAAGAACTCAGTTTGACTGACAAGAGGAAAGCAGCTTTTGTCTGCCTGACCCATGTCAAATACGGAAAATGAGCCAATGTAAAGGTCAGCGTGAACAACAGCCATGGGGAATTTAAGACTTCCAAAGACGAAGCAGTATGGCCAGCAGTTGTGAAGTCTGTAAAGGCTGAAATGAATCAAACACTTTCTGAAACTCATTTTACACTTAACAGAGACTCAAGCGTCTAACGTGTTTCAACACATTTTCTGTAAACTTTTTGACTTTGTATCACTAATGGCACTAAAGGTCAAATTATTTGCTTCATTTTCCTCTATGTGTCCTGCAGGTATCTTTTGCAATGGACAATTGTAGAAGCGTGCATCTTAATTTACAGATGGATTCAATGTTCCCATAAATATGGCTGAACTGCTGAGTCACTCATCTTCAACAATGACATAGACAGTTGGATTGAGTGCACGCTCAGCAAGTTTACAGGCAACACCAAACTGAGTGGTGCAGTTGACACGCTTGAGGGACAGGATGCCAACCAGAGGGACCTGGATAAGATCGAGGAATGAGCCTGTGTGAACCTCATGAGGTTCAACAAGGCCAAGTGCAGGGTCCTGCACCTGGGTCGGGGGCAACCCCCAGTATCAGCCCAGGCTGGGGAACGAAGGGATGGAGAGCAGCCCTGCCGAGAGGGACTTGGGGGTCCTGGGGGATGAAAAGCCGGACAGGAGCCGGCAATGTGCGCTCCCAGCCCAGAAGCCAACCGTGTCCTGGGCTGCCCCCAAAGCCGCGTGGCCAGCGGGGCGAGGGGGGGGATTCTGCCCCTCTGCCCCGCTCTGGGGAGACCCCCCTGCAGGGCTGCGTCCAGCTCTGGAGCCCTCGGCACAGGAGAGACATGGACCTGCTGGAGCGGGGCCAGAGGAGGCCCCAGCAACGCTCCGAGGGCTGGAACCCCTCTGCTGGGAGGACAGGCTGGGAGAGCTGGGGGGGCTCAGCCTGGAGCAGAGAAGGCTCCGGGGAGACCTTATTACAGCCTGCCAGGGCTGAAAGGGGATTTAGATGGGGACAGACTTTTTAGCAGGGCCTGTAGCAATAGGACAAGGGGTAACGGTTTTAAACAGAGGGTGGATTTCAACTTGATATAAGGAAGACACGTTTCACACTGAGGGTGGTGAACCACTGGCACAGGTTGCCCAGAGAGGTGGTAGATGCCCCATCCCTGGAAACATTCCGGGTCAGGTTGGACGAGGCTCTGAGGAACCTGATTTAGTTGATGATGTCCTTGCTCACTGCAGGGGGGTTGGACTAGATGACCTTATAACATCCCTTCCAACCCAAAGATTCTGTCATTCTATGATTCTATGAATATTATTGCTATGAATTACCTGTATAAGGAGACACTTAGAATTCCATTTGCTTCAGAAGTTATGTGAACATATTCATAGCACAAAGTTAGGAAAAAGGTAGTCCAGAGAAGAAATAAGTATACATTTTTTTGTAAAAACAAAGCATTTTGGGGATTTCACGCAGTTCTGGGTGATGTTTCAGATATCTACGTGCCATGAAATGCATGTGTCCTTTATATGTGTGGGCATGAAAATGGACTTAAACACAGAAATCTATAAAATAGCAAACTACTAGCTGCTTCGCTTTGCTGCCTCCAAAGTTGTGTGCTTGAATTTAACCCGTTCTTGTTTCAATCTGGTGACTGAATAAACTCTATTACTGCTTATCATAACTTCTGTGGCTGTGTCATCTCAAAGACAAACTCATTGAGGATCAGACCCCCTGATGTGCTAGGTTCTGTGAAAGTGAATTGAAAGATATGACCTCTCTCTGGAACAACTCAAGATCCAATTTCAGACATAGTAGACAAGTGTAACAAACAATAGCCCCATCTCACAGTTTCATCTCTAATTATTTGCTTGCAGAGTGCAATAATTCATTGTGGACCCACACTTCAGTAGTAAATGAATATTCCCACTCCCTGTGTTGGCTCAGCTATTGTGACCATAAGACCAGAATTAAGGTTCTGACCCATGTTTTCAAACATACTTCCACCCTACTCACACTCCAGTTTCTTCTACTGAGTTACAGTCTACTGGTGTCCCAAAGGGAAACAAACAGAAACAATCTTTCTGAGTATGTTGCGTTTTTTACACTTGTTATTTCCACTTTAGATTATAACCAGAGAATGTATAGCATATTTTTGAAGACTAGCATATAGTAACAGTGGAAATAAATACTCCTCAGACAACTGAAAAAGTTGAATGCTCTTTGCAGCTTTTAAACAACTTAAATATTGCATGGCATGTAAAAAGGCACAAAAAAGGAAATCGATTCCGAAACTGAAAACGAGAAAGACAAAATCCCAATAAGCTAAATTAACAAAAATCAAGAAGGGCAAGTTTGTACCGGTGACCTTAGCTGACCTCCATTAGAGGGTAATTACTACCCAATCAATAGTCCTTATGCATAACTACGGACACAAATGGTCAATGGAAAGTGATAAAAGAATGGTGATCAATAAACATTACAGTCTGGCATACAATTGTCCAAGAAGTGGGGAAAAATATATTACTTTTTTACTTTGGAAAGCCAATATATGAACCAGGGAGCAGTTTCCACGATATACTACATCACCATTCCTTTCTAAATCCTTCCTATACAACTGAGTTAAATGATCTGGTTACAACGCGGCTGCTTAATGATCAACTTCAGTGCAATTCCCTTTTGTTTGTATATGGATTGCCAACATTCCTGAAGAACCTCTACAAATCTTGCATGGTGCTTGTGAAAATAAACATGCTCCACTTAGCTGTTTGAGATCAGAATCAAATCAAAATATTGTTTCTTTGCCAGGACAACAGAAAAGACAGAAGTAAGGCCCTAAGCTTGAGAGCTTCTGTTGAGATGCTGAACCTCCTGTTGATGGCAGATATACAATTCCAGAGGCCTAAACCAAAGTGCAGTGAAAATCTGATGAAGGGGGGGAAGAAACTCTTTTATTGAATCCAAGCAATCTCAAATCTCGTTCTTGATGAAGACCCAAAGGCAAAAAAAAAAATTCAGTATTATTCCCTGAGCACTGCTAGCAAATCAGTCATGAGCAGTCCTTCAGTTGTACTTTACATTTCAGAAAATGTTCCTGGTTTGTAATTTTTGAAGTCTGATTTACATTCACTAAGAGACAGCAGTCAGTCAGCTATCTAATATAAAACATTTTTACGCAGTTTCAGACATATACATACCTCCTCCTGTAGTCAACGGATGAAAATTATCCCTGGGACATCGTTTCTACAGACAGCACATGAATTTTTATACAGGCAATGTTTAACTATTCCTTGTGATCCTGGCTAGGATCCACTCCTAAGTGTGTGGGCAGTCAGAATCAAAACTAAAATCCAAAAGTATTCACATAAAAGGCCTATGATTTTGGTTATTTAAAATTGGATGAGGAAGCTCTTCCCAACAGAGAGAAAGGCAACAGACTTACTGTTGTAGAAATATGGCAATCTGTCTGATAGATCTTTCTAAAACCAGTTCATGTACACTGCCTTGAAAGGTGCTTAGATAATTTCAAAGTAGGTGCACTGCTTTAAATCAAAAGAATGTGCAACTTCTTGATTCCCTCAAAAAATCATTTTTAGAAGAATTTTACCTAGTCTAATATTAACCACAAAGTGTAGCATAAATCAAATTACAATTCTATTGCTAATACTGCTTTTATATGTCATCCCTCTGGAAGCCCAGAGCATGTTACCCTGATTCTCTAGTGATACCACTGACATATTCCTTTTTCAAGTTGGTGAGTGCTAACCCATCAGTGTGGTTCCAAGAACTTCAAGATTAGTTGCCTGAGTAAGTGCTATGGAATAAGAGTTACAATGTCACAACATCAAACAGAGCAAAATAAAGTTACCTTCTTCCTCCCATCTTTTTCTGCACATTTTTCACTAAGCAGTAGGATTGTTTAAGATTGTTTGGTCAGAATGGATTAATTTGGATTTCAGAATATGGCATCACATTTGATTGCCATCCCCTCACCCTTCTGCTTTCCCATGATTAATTTGCTATTATGAATAGTCAGTTTACATCTGGACATGAAGCTCAGAGTGACATCAGTCTCTGAATCATTTTACCCTGGGGTAGCAATATTGTCTGTTCCACCATTACCCACATTATCTTAATTGCTTGAACACGTTTATGCACAGCTAATGGATTGTATTGTAAGGAATAATGTTTTGGCTAGACATAAATCTGGTTTTAGACCTCATTCCATGATAAATATGTTAATAGCCTTTACCCATGATTTGTTTGTACCTCCACACAGTGCACAATTGACAGGCAGTCTTATTGGTGACTGATAGTATCTTTATAACATTAGATTTAGATGATTGTAGCCTTTGATTAAAACACAGTAAACTTTCTGCCTGTGCTATCCCCTTGTTTGGGATTAATTAAAGAGATTATGACACGCTTTCTTGGGTAGAATTGCATGACTAATTGCCGTTGGTTCTCCTTGGAACAATGATATATATTCATGAAACTGATTGACCACAATCTATGGACCTCTGTTCTCTGACTTTTACTCAGTAAAAAAGAACTTCGTCCTGCAAAGCCAGTGGGACTGCTCCCATGAGCAGCTTCAGATAGTTTATCCATTCAATAAATGATATCAGTTCGTTAAAAACTGACAAAGGTTTGTGCGAGAGCAACATACACATATCATGTAGATGATGCATGTCTTTCATGCGTACTTGCAAAGCTGGGTTAAGATGATGTTACCTACCATCCTCCAAGCATTGGTAGATTCCAGATGTGGGTTTACAAAGAAGCCAATATGGCTTTGATCTCCTCTGTTAGCACTGGCTGGTGTACTGTGTTTCCATCACACTTCCGTGAGTCTGCAATTTCACAGTGTCTTCATTTATATAGGGACTGCATTCCACCCGTCTGTCCTGTAACTTGGTTATCAGCAACATGTAATAGATATTTATGACTTATTTGTATATTGAGTTGAGACACTTAATGTAATGGCCATTATTATCGTTACCAGTAGTATCATAAGGAAGGGATTATCTGTAGTACAGCAGTACCTGTAATGTGCAACGTAAGGCAATGTGTGCTCCTTGAACATCTATAAAGTAAAATCAATCCTTCCTTCCCCAGCCCCTACATGTTTAAGATAATAAGCCTGGCTGCAGATGAACGAGAGGGGAAGTTTTCTGCTTTAGCAGTTTGCTGCTGCCCTTCCTTCCTAATCATTGTAATTGGATAATGTTCTGGAAAGTACCCTGCTAGTAGCAGAAAAGTAGAAGGTGATGATTCTCTTAACATGTGACCTTATCTGAAAATCATCAAATGACAAGGTTTCTCCCAAGGAATAATACCTCCTGTACTTGCTAACATTTTCAACACAGAGGACAAGATGCATCTTGGAGAAACAACACCTTGGAGATCAGAATTCAGGCAAGGTAAAAACAATTGCTTTTACAGGGCAAAAGTTTTAACTATGCTAAGCACTTCTTCAACCACAGCTTGCAGTGTTAGTTTTATTTTCCTTTAATTTTGCAAGATTGCTGCACAGGGAGAACACTACCTGATCATGACGTGCACTTAAATGTGATCCAACTTTGTTCCTTGCTCTGTTTAAAAGAGTCATCTTTGACTTGGTATGCAAAGAAATAATGCATTGAATTCCCATATACCACCTTCCATGCCCAGCAACAGTCAGTCAATCAAGCCACACAATATTGAAAGAGGTTAAATGTCCTCTGCACACTGTCATAATTCACCAAATATATCAGGCAATAAAATCCTGTGATAACTCACTTTTCATGACAAACCTTGTAATGAGAAGTGAAAATGGGACAAATTCATCTATCCACTTGACATAGATTGTAACTAGAAGGAGAAAAACTAGCCCAGTATTAACCCATTCTTGTAACAATCACACAGCTGAAAACACATGTATCTCCTTGGCTGTAGACTTGAGTGGTGGTTCTTGATTTTATTTACCACTTTTTTCTCTCAAGTACCTCTCTAAGAGCATGACTAGAGAGCAGTAACTACAAATGAATGAAAAGAAACATTTGAAAGTGTCTAGCTATCTCATGCCTAGTTCCATGAAACAGAAGAGCAATCCAGACTTCCATTGAATTTAGATGCATAACTGAACTCCTGCCTAATAGCTCTTCCCCTTTAAAGAAACCTGACTTCTTTTAGAATTTTTAACTCACTAAATTCATATATGCTCATCTGTCACAGATAACTTCTCCCCATTCGATGGAAACACTATAGGTACAGAACACATGATACATTTAATGATGAACTGCAGGGTAGTAAGAAAATGAAGAAAATTAATCAGTCCCATCTTCAAAAAGATGGTGCTGCAATCCAAGTGTCTGTAGCCAGATCCTAGGAATAATGCAGTTTTACTTCTTGGGTAGACGATGGGGATAAAAGAGCTGAAAATCAACAGATATGAGCGATGTAAATTCTCCATATATTTGCAAGAAGCCATGCAAGACGCTGATGAAACAAGGCTGATTTTGAAGTCTGCTGTATCCGGTATTTAAAGACACTCATGAAGGGTTTCAAATGACTGGAGGGACTTTTGCACCTTGATGTTTATCAATGAGAAGCCTAAATACCTCAGACATTTCAGGAGAATAAAATGAACCGGTACACAGCAGATCACTAAAATGTGGGGGTGGAGAGGCGGCTCAACTACATAACATTATATGAAAGGAGAAAGCTTAAGAATATTAAGACTATGGCATTGCTGACACATTCTGGAAAACTACATGATGTAGTATCAAAGTGACCCCTGCCCATCTTGTCGTACCACATCAGCTTGTCTTTTGTTACTATGTCTGTTGACAGCCCATTATGTGATGAAGCATGACATAATACGGAGGACAATATGAAATGAAAAGGTAACCTTTTGTGACATGTATTGCATTAAAAGACCAATAATACAAGTAACTGACAACATTTCAATCTCCTTGGAGGATTAGAACGAATGCCCCCCATTGTTATATGGGAACATGTGTTTACAGATTTGAGTTAAAATGAATTTCCAAGTAAATGGACCTGTTGTTCTGAATGAAAGTGAGATCCTCTTATTGAGGATCATTTTCTCTCATAACATATGTCACTCTGTTCTCTTGTATGGTGTTAGTAGTGAGATTATTCCCCTGCTAGCCCTTTTTCCGGACAGAATGGAAGTTATTTGGTATCTACTGTGATATGTATTAGAAACTTCTGAAGGAAAACAAGAGTAAAAAGACTTCCACTCTTCAGAGAGTTGGAGTTTTCAGATGAGCAGAGCAACTCCCTCTGCCTTCCACCAGCGAGCTCAACAGGAGCGTTCCTTGCTGGGAAGGAGTATGGACATAAGAACAAAAAAGAAAAGAAGATGACAGAGGAAGCAATACAGAAGTGGCAGGAAAATACCAGTGGCAAAGCAGCAATAAGGAGAAGGAAAAGAGATGAAGATTTACTGACAAGAATGTTAAAGAATAATGAAGGAACATTTAATGGAGGTGGAAAACCATTGAAAAATGTGCTTGGAAGCGGACAGTTCAAACAAAAGCACTGATGTGAAAAAGAAAGCTGGAGAAAGAAGAGGAATCAGTAAGACTGGAATATTCAGAAGAAAAACATGGACATGCAGCCCAGAGGAGGCCATCTGTTACTATTTCAACCATTACTTACACTTCATCACACCTCTGTAGCAGCAAGTAATGCATTATTTTTAATTTCTGTATTTCTTGACTATGAAACAGACAAATAGAATAAAAATAGAATAAAAACCCAAAATAATACTTTCTGTGATGAAATACTATATTTATTATGAGATATTTTTCTAGGTTTTCCTGATGCAGTTCACCACAGAAACTGCTTTTTTTTTTCCTTCATACACCACCTTTTCCAGATATGGCTCACTACCTTTTCTTTCTAACCTTACACTGCCTACATTACTATTTAGTGTACCACCTACACTATATTTTTGTCATGTTGTCTGTTTCTGAGAAATTCGGAGCCTACATTTTTTTGTACTTCTTAGCTGGCCCTAAAAAGATATTTCTGAAGAGCCCGATCCTTTGCTAAGACCATGATACAGCTTCTAGGATCCAAACAATCTTTGCATTTGTTGTTTGCAGAATTAAGCTCATTTCGTGTTAGTGGTTAGTGCTTTGAAACTGTTAGTGACAGATAATTGATAAAAATACACGTGGTAGGAACAAGGAGAGTGGAGAACAGGTTTTAACTTTCTTAAGGTAAACAGAAAACAACAAAATAAACCAAGATATTTATTATGTGGCAGAACTGAACCTCAAATGTTAAAAAGTTTACATTAGCCTAAACAGAGATTGCATAAAGTCCTAGGAGAAAAAATTGCAGAGGACTAGTAAACAGAAGAATTTCACCTCTGGCTCAAGCAGCTTTTAGGCTAGAAGCTGCTTGAGGCTTAGAGCACGTGGTGAAAAAAGGTCATATCTGTTTTCCTGTCCTCCCCGGGCTCTGCTGGTGGGCACTGTCAGAGACCGAAGGCTGGAGGAGCATGGTCAGCCTCACAAGTCCACATCATCTGGGCTCTGTCACGGGGAAGAGTGGCTGACACTGCTTAAAATAGAGACACGTACCCCGCAATGCAGAAACACCCATCACAGATCCTAGGAGTTAGCTCCAGAAGTGGAAGCAGTATGGCTGTATCAACACGGTTCTGAGCACAGTCTAATTAAGCAAGACTAATTAGTGCTTTGAACAGTCTTACAGAAGAGACTGAACTGTTTCTGGCTTACAGATTATCTCTGCATTTCTCATCTGCGCAATTTTGTTTATTTTATGCTAGGTCTGGGATCTCTATATTATGCCATGTAGAGATACATACACGTATCCTTGTTATGACATTTGTTTTTCATAGTTTTCACCAGTGCTTAAAATAAATGAAGAAGGAATTCATTTAAAATTGCATATCTATGTATTTTACATTATATGTACACATAACATTATCTTGTATACATTCATCTTCAGGCAACTTTCCAAGTTGCATTAACTAAAACTCTCATCCTATATACAAAACATTATTCAGATTTTTTTTCATATTTGCAGCATCGGTGAAACTATTTATCAAACCAAGAATGTATCCCTTTCATATCAACAAAATTGGCATCCCTTTCTTTTTAACAGACTGGCTGAGCAGCCAAAGTAATCATTTTTAGGAAATTTATTTTTTTATAAATTGTTTTCTGCTAAGGTTTGGTTTCAGGTGATCTATTTATTCATGTGATATTTTTTCTTTTCCTTTGTTGAATGATTTCTTTTTATTGATTTATTAGTATTTATTTAATGACCTAGGCAGGCGTGAGCTAAAAATCATCCCTCCTCCAATTAAGGAATTCACTATGATTTGGAAATATACTCACCTTTACTTTCTGGATTCTTTAATTCTTCATAAAGGAAAGGTAGACATGGTGTTAAACTATAATAAACTCATCAATGTCTTTTGACAAGTTATAACTGTAGTTCTATAGTTTTTTTTTTTGTTTTGTGAATCAATCTTCTCTAGATGAACAAGAAGTGAAGGTGACAAAAGTATAAATATCAGTCACTGAAAAAACGTACTCTTGAGAAGTAGAGCACACTTTTGCTGTGACTTTCCCTTAGAGCAAGGCTCCTTTATTTTGTATTTCAAAGCAAGATGATGTGGACTATTGTAAGTTCTCACTTTGAAGAAAAAAGTAATAGTTCCAAACAGGAGAAGAGGAGAAAAGAACGTATGTATTCTTTGTGAGTTCTACTCCTCTATCGCCGTAATTTTTTAAAAGGTATCCTGTGGTAGATCTCCATTCCTTCTTTCCCTCAAAAGTCAGATTTTTCTTGCAGCTATGGTTTTCAAACTGAAGAATTGGTAGCACTTTCTTAGCATGCACAAATCCATTCTGATGACTGGGAATTACGTTTTTACAAAATACACTGAGTTAAAAGCATCCAGAAGGAAATAACCCCACACTAAATGAAAGAACTGGAAAACAGCCAATCTATCCAACTTTTAATAATGAAACAGCGCTGCAGTAACATCTGCTGACCCCAACCCAAGCCCAGAGTTTTTATTATCCTAAGCCCTTAACACGTATGGGATACGCTAAGCTGTGTGCATCATTTCAATCGTTATTAAGTTGTTTACATGCAATGAAAAAAAGTTGTTTACGTTCTTTCGAAGTTGTGAGAGAAGGATAAGGAAAGAATAAATTGCCTTTGGCTGTTGAGAAGGTGAGATGGTAGAAATTCAGAGTACAATGTCCCTAAACGTTTAATCAAAATATCACCATTTCTCTGAATAGTTTTTTTGCATTTATACGTTTCTTTACTGCTTTTCTTCACTAAAGTCCCTCTACAGTCTATTCCTCTAAATACAGCAGGGATAGTTTCCTCTCTTTTTGTCGCCCTTCTTTCCTCCATATTACAGTAACGAAGCAACACTACTGCCGGCCTCAGGCTGCAAAAATGGGACTGACGGGGTAGGGATATACTGGCCTTGTGAACACAGTGGTTTCTGAAAACACAATTTAGTTCCAAGGCTCCCGTTTTGCATCATTAAGAACTGTGCTTGGGTGGCATTATCTAATCAATGTCCCTCTCCAAATTGTAATTAGTTTTATAACTGAATGAAGTAAACTCAAGTCATCGTAAAACTCAATCATCCAAGCTCTCATTTTTGTAAAGCTACAACATAGATGGTTGTTTTTCTTTTATATGAAGGTTTCAGATGAAACCTTGGTAAGAGACATTAGGAACTTTCAGCATCTCATTTTATTCTTTTTAAAAGAATTATTTGGTTTTGTACTTTTTTAAAATTAAATGATGATAAAAGCTGCAAGGTTGACAAGCCTGGAATCTCATTTTCCTCTTTCCGTAATTGTCCTCCATCAGCAGTCATCCCATTGAAGTCAGTGGAAATGCACCCAAGACATTCTGAGGCACGAATCAGGCCCTTCATTTTTTGTGCCAGTATAGCATAAGACAGTGAAATTTCCTCTTGCTGCCTTAGGTCACTGTGTTTCAGTGCTATACGGTAGTGGATGACTGCTATAACTTTGCTCTTTACCCATCTCTTTGTTTATAAGTCTCTGGCCTTTTAGATTCTCTGAGGACAAGTGTACTTGCAAGGATGATTTCTATATGGCAAAGGACTCTCCCTTAAAATTTTAATGGTACCATCGTCCTGTTTCATATTGGTTAATGAAGTCTTGTCAATTTTTTCCTGTGGGATTCCAGATTTCAGTGATCTCTAAGGGAAATCAGAGATTTAGAGAAATTCAGAGAAATTAGAGAAATTTAGATTCTCTAAAATTTCTATTTTTAAAATTATTTTTTATGAACTGGCACATAATTTCATTTTTTAACCCCTCTTTTTCTTTTGCTGCAGTTCCACACAGACACAGGTATTATAGCTATTACATCATATCCAGCTATCTCATCATACCAAAATGTGAGATCTCATCAGTGAACGCAGAGGGAATGTTCTCAGTTACTGCAGCTGTTCATGAGTAAAAATGTGTTGATTAGAAAAACCTACATATATTAAAGCCTTTTGAAAAGACGTTCTAGATTTCAGTCTAAACCTGGGATGGTAGAAAAAGCAGCTGATCAAAATAGGTTTCATAGATCAGCCGGACACAGAAACAGCAAACACAACGATGGTTTAATTAACTGATTGTTGTAACATATTTGAGCTTGACTGTGAAGCTGTTTACTACCAGACACAGGGTAGGATGAAAGTCGGTGGAATTCCTTTCATTTGCTTTGATGAGCTTTCTGTCAAGTTCATTATATTTACAGTGCCTGAAGTTACATGATTCAGTCATAACTATAGCTAGTCAGAATATAAGACCTTGTTTCCAATTAAATTTCAAAAGCACTGTTTTTTTGGTAGAAGATTTTCATGGAAAATCCAATTTATCAAGATACTATAAATAGAATGATTTTCACTTTTTGGTGTACAATTTTGTAAGTATCAATATCATCAGAGCTAATCAACAGTTTAAAAAAGTTAGTTGAAACCTCAGTAAATGTAAAAAAAATCCAGTTCAGATAGAAATTTTCCAACCATACCTGCTCATTGTAATAGGCAGCAAACTATCAAATAAACATATTGGCAGGACATGGTCCCAGGTGAACTACTAGCAGTCAAAGGAACATTTGTTATAGGGTTTGATAGCTTTTAAAATGATCTCTGAGCTTTTCGCTAATTCCCCGGCCTATACCACATGAATAGGCAATGCTTCTTCCCCACCCAAATGTCTTTTTCTGGCAGTCATTCTCTATAGATGTCCTTTGTCTTAAAACATCTGCAGTTGCAACGGGATCCAGCCATGCGCCTGTGTAGGTGCATGGCTAGCAGGAGTGGTTAATGGGATTTTCAATTTGCTTTTCAGCTTTCACTTTTTCCACCTTAGGAATCTAAATAATTGAAAAAGTTTTGTGAATTACAAATCCCATCGAAACCTCTGTACACAATAATCATTTAATTATTCAAGTCTTTCTACTGTTATCAACGGTGCAGTAATTGGAATTTCTTTTGCACTGTATATGCTGATTATACTCCTAAGAGAAGGGAAATCTCTTTATTTCACATTTTTTCTGTTCTTTTCCACTATTCTTTTTTCAAATGGAAGAATAGTTAGAATCTTCCTGGTGTTTTCAGAACAGCTAACCCATATCATTATCCAGAAGGCTAAGTCTCCAGCCTATTCACTCGAAGAACAGTTATTCAGAAATGTGGCAGTAGAAATGCTGTTACTCCCTGCTTTCTGAGAATGAGGGAATGCAGTGTCACCGGGTGGGGTTTTTGCACTAATGTCTTCTTGTCCACGTATGGTGAAGAGTGAGAATGAACAAGATAGTGTCCTCTGGGTGAGAGGACAGAAGATTGCCAGTAAATGTTGGTTCTTCTTAGGAGGGTGTTCTTTCACATTTTCCAAAGATACATTTTCCCTTATACTTGACTCCACAGGAGCTGTGGAACATGTAAACAACTCCAGACATTAAGGTATTCAAAAAGTACATTTGCAATGTGCAATGGGTTATTCTGTAAAACACGGGCTGCATACCACACTACCGAGCTCCCCGAATCGGCATCCTAAGTAGCTCTTTGTATTTACACAGTCATCGTCCGTTAATGCTGGAGGCCTGTCGCATAGCGATCAGTGAAGGAAAAGTTGATTGGAAAATGAGGAAGACATGGAGAAGGATATAAGCCAGAGAGATGATAACGTGCTAATTTGATTACTGTTACACAGTAATACTAATGGAATGGCATGGAAACATCTGCCCCATGAATGGGGCAATGAACCCTAGAATATATTTACCATTTTAGCACAAACCCAAGAAACAATAGAGCTGCATCCCCATGGTCTCTGGCTGATTTAGTCACCTCGTTCACTGCCAACTGAGCAACGTGCCTTGCAAAAGCCAGGTGACTATCTCGACCCAGTGTTGCAGCGAGTCCCTGGTTGTGCCAGCACCCTCCGAGGGCTATGCCTGGCGTTTCAGTGTGCAGTGCACATAGCCAGGGTGCTCACGAAGGATCATTCCGTAATTAGAACAAAATATATTCACAGTGGCCACGCGAAGCAGATGATCTTATTAAGACTAGCTAACTAACGTGAGGGTTTTTTAAAAAGTTAGTTATTTTGCAAGAAATAATAACTTCATGAGCTCATTAAGGGGATGGAAAAAAAGCTTTAAAATGAAATCCTGTCTATAAGTTTGATTGATAAGAAATGAAATTATACTTGGCATTTAAAAATAGAAAGAATATCCAACTGAGGGCTGACTATATTAAAAACACTTAAAACATCATGAGATACTATTCATTCGTTAAAATTAAAACCTTAATGAAAGAATAAGGAAATCACCTTGCCAGAACTATATGACATGGTCTTGGAGGAAGGCCCTTCTTGTGCAAATTATGAGTATGCAAACAAACCCCCTAGAGATTCATGTCATTAAATGTGGCATGGAAGTAATAAGAATAATGAAATAGCATCACCTGGATACTAGTGCAGACCCTTTCCCAGGTGAAGATTTAATCTACACAGTTTCTCTTTCCGTAGGTTTTTTGAAATCACAGATGATGTATTTTTGACCATGGTTGATTCAGGTTTATCAGACTCTCCTAAACCCTCCTAAAACTTGGGAACTGTTGGTAAAAACTCATGAGACTAAGGTGAACCTTAAATACAGGTTTTCTGTTTCCCACATCTGGGTCTGCCCAACAATGCTTTATATAGAAATGAATACCAACTTATTCAGTTATAAAAATTCAATTAAAAAAAACAAAACCAAAAATGATAACTATAAAATAATTGTTCATTGTGAAATGAAAACAGTTACAGAAGTTTGCAAAATTAAGATCCTGAAATAATTGGAATGAGGAAAAAAACCTGTTTTCATTTCTAAGGTGATTTGAGCAGAAAGTTCAGCCGTGCTTGGAGAAGGGTCAGTTTTGGAGGTGAGTTATTACTTTCAAGTTCAAGTATGAAGAGCACAACATGAAAGAAAGAACATGAAATGAAGCCACATACTACACTACAGCATTCACTGTCTGAGAAAAACCGATGGTAACAAATTAAGAATCAACATAACCCAACTCTTCTCTCTGAATTATTGAGCATGAAACTAAAACCTTTGAGGGGCTTCAACAATCTATCACTTGCTAAGCTTTCGTTAGAAAATTAGCTCATGATATGTAATGACCTTTCCTATACCTTTTAATTCCTTTTAACTGTTTAAACAGAATTTGAGTAATAACTTCTTAATGTTCACCACAGAAGGTAGCTAAATCTTTAATGGACTCCTGGCGCAACCAGTTTAATACTGTAATTTAATTGAGGTTTATGCAAACAGGAAAAAAAGGAAAACAGAAAAGACACCTTCCTTGTTTAATAAACAAAATAGCTGCAATATATTATTTTACAAAACAGAAAAAAATTTTGAAGCCAACTGTGTTTCTTGATTCTCAAATAGTGTAGCTTTAGTCAATCCATTTTGAGAATTTCTCTTTCAAAATACTTTGTTTTCTTATATATACTAATTGAAGTCAGACTGTTACTCTTCAAGTGTACAGAACTTTCTGCTTTGTCTCTTTTCCTAAAGCACAGACACCATGTTTATTATCCTTCAGTCTTCCAGTAAGATATTTACTGGAAGATATTACTACCTTTTAAGATATTTACTACAACCTGCTTTGAACCAGACCTGCAATTCCATCTTCCATTTCATTCCAAATTCTAGGATGTATGCTGTCCAATTCTTCTGATTTAAGGATATTTTCAGATTTAATTCTAACCCTGACTATGGGAACTTTCACTTCCACTCCATCACCTCCCGCACACATCTTGCCATTGCTCGTTTTCAACACATTCTCCTTTAAAACATAAACAAAGTATTAGTTTAACTTTGGGGCTACAATTCAACAGTGTATTGTGTCAGCCACAGCCTCTCTGAATGATTGATCCCACTTCGTCATTTCACATTTTCCTGTCATTTATCTTGGATTAGTATTTTTTTACTGCTTACTTGGAATTTTTTTAAGATCTAACAAAATAGGGCTTTTGGCAGTTCTCCCTCTATCTATTTGCTTCTTGGCCCCTTCTCACTGATTTCAGAATAGATTCCCATTTCTGAATTAGTTTTTAAGTAGGAATGTCTCTCCTTCCTTCCCAGCCCCACACCTCTGCCACTCATTTTTGAACCTGAAGAAATCCCAAGCTTTCCCCATGCCTTTTAGCCAGCTAGGTTTGTCATTTAGCTCTCAGTACTGCGGTAGTTCTGAGAAACCTGGTAAATCCATACATCTGATAGCAAAGCCTCGTAGAGACAGTACAGATGCTGAAGCATTGTGCTTATTTAGCTTCTCACTGATGAAGGCATGCACCTCATTTCTTAACACTCACCTAACTAGATTTGCAAGAATAAGTCTAGCTATAGCTAAATCCTAAAGGTTTTGCCTATTCAAGATTAAGTGATGACCCACTGAGGGCACAATCATCTGTAACAGCTGCCTTTCAAAGGCTTCATGGCCCATCTCATGTACTAATTTTAAAAGATCGGACTACCTGTTAAACGAACGCGTGATTTCTGATGGGTCATGCACAGTGTGCATTGGGAAAATCAGGGACAGGATTTTATAGCTGAAACTCGTGTTCCCACTTCATGCTTATGATGCAGTAAACTTTGGCATGACGTCATCAGTCATCATGCTCTGATAGGTATCTGTCTTCCTTGTACAAGGACTACAACAGATCTGATTCCTAGCACATGACATCCCCTTGTCAGAGATATTCACAATCCCTGACATTATACCCAAGGTATATATTATATCATACCCATTATCATAATAACTGAAACATTATCTGAAGTGCCTGAATAAAAGCTACAGTTGATAACTTTACTTCTCAGATGCAATAAGGATTTTGAAACCACCATTAACCATCTCTCCAAACAACAAAGCTTTATCCAAAGCTTTCTTAAAACCAACTCCAGGAACAACATTTTTAAGGATCTGAGACTGAAAACTCATGTTTCATTCCAAGACCAAGATTATTTTTCTTTAAACTACTTTTTTCAAAGATAAATATACAGCAGAATGCATGTAAAAATCGAATAAAACAAAACATTGCTAAAACAAAATACTTAGCCGATCATATATCACTCCTCTCATGCTGAGAATGAGCCACATGTGACGGATGGTGAACATTTTGCTTATTGTACTACAGGAAACCACACAGACAATACACCAGTGAGAGTCATATAAATATGTACTTGGAAAGGAGTGAAATTAAATAACTTCATAAATTAAATAAATAAATTACTACAGAATAACCCATTTCCTATGATTACTGAAGAGTGTGTATAGCTTCAGATTCCTGAAACAGTTATTCTGAAGCTCATCCCAAGGCTCAGAATATATCCTGGTAATAGATCAAACCTCGTGACCATTTTGCCTCTGTGAAAATTGAGATTTTGAGGTCGTCTTCTGAATTAAGCAAGAAAAGAACCTGAATACAGATCATCCATATTTCATACAGTGATCCTACAAGGACTATCATCAACGAAAGGGATGAGTGGGAGGTTGATACAGCACTGACATCTCCATAGCTTTAACTTTTTTTGGAAGTGTTGTAAAACAGTTTTCACTTCGGTCAGAATGTGTCATTTGATAAACACTTTTGGATGGATAAAATCTTTAAGAAGTGCATTAATTTGAGGCCATTCTAAACAATTCATTCACCTTCAATTTGGACACTGAATAAACATAATTGTTATTTGTACAACTACATCACAAACAATTCAGAGAAGAGGAAATTCTCTTCCTTGGAAGGGAGGTTTTCACTGGATAAAATTAGAAGTCCATGCAATCCTCAGACAGTTCAAGGGTAACTTTAAATATTAACAGATAAACCTAACATTGTTTTCTGCTTGACCCACAAGACTTCCTAGTTGTGTTACACAGCTTCCTTACTGTGGTTTTGAAAGTTTTCACCATATTTATGAAGTGCTTGTGATTCACAAATGTTAAACTTAATATAAGTATGCACTGTTATTATTACTATAACCACATCTCTGGAACTTTTCCTAAAAGCTAGTTATGTCTCCAGATGGTGGTTGACTCTGCAAGAAAGTTCTGCAGGAAACAATTAATGAATAGCATTTTCATCACTGTCCTTCTTAAACCATAGGTGCACCTGGTAGGAAATTAGCCACAAAGGATTTCCACTTTACCGTGTTATTATTTCTGATCCTATTTAACAGATTGTTTCTGTATACCATTCAGATTCTCCCTAATTTATCTCTGTCTATTACAGAGGCTCTTCATTAAACACTTACTGTGCTGTGTTCTTACAATTGCTTTGCTTAAACGTGCCACACACACCATCCAAACATCCAAACACAAAATCCCATGAGGAATAATGCAGCAGTTTCTACCTGTAGACTCTGACAGATGGGCTGCTGTGATTTTCATTTTCACTGGGATTTTATATGGACATATCCTAGCTTTTAAGAATAGCTAAGATAGATGAGATTTTCAATTGCTATAAACCATAACAACCTTACATCTGAGCTAGTCATCTTGACTCCATTTTCTCTTTATCAGTGAAAAGAAAACAACATTCTCACATATGGTTCACTCAGTGACCCTCTTTAGAATGCCACTCTCTTTAGAATGCCGTAGCTCTACATTTTAGGTTTCCAAAGATAGGAGGGATTAGTCCCAACCCTAATGATGTTGGATGCGAATTTAAGACCTGACCCTGTGAGGACAATACAAGGGATATGTCTACTTGGGCAGACCTCAGCTTCCTCCTGTATGCTGAAAGATGCATGTAGTCAGGGAAGAATAAATACAGACCTGGTCTAAATAAATTTAGGCCTGGAATCTAAATACAGAAGTAACAAAGTAGGACGTGGTATCATATAGATGAAACTATACGTTTTCCGGACAAGAGCTTTTCTCTGGCTGTCTTTCAACTAGGCAAAGTCAGCTATGTTTCTTTGAAACTATACAGTTAAGCATGTTCTGTTAATTTGCTAGTATTCAAAAGAAGAGAGGGGAAATCCTTGCTAATAATAATTTAGCAAATGGTAGAAACCCCATTGATTAATGCAGGCAGATATAACTACATTACTCTAGATTATTATAGCCTTACAGATTATCACTTCCAATGTATATAAAACAGAGTTTGGGGGAAGAGAGCAGAAAACCATATAGCAGACCCAGACCCAGACCTCTCTTGTTGAAAAACTGAAGGTCTTCTGTGTCTATAACAAGACAAAATAGCTCTTTATTACCAATTTCCTCATGGAAGGTTTATAATATTAATTTCATTAACCGGAATTGAATTTTGTGTGACAAACTACTAGTTTCACTAGGGTGAAAAGCCCTTAATCTGCAATATAGACTGAAGAATTTTCTTTATACTTTTCTTCCTTTGTTTTCTTTCTTAAATTATATGAAAAGTTAATCTCCTTCTGGAGAAAACCCTACATTCCTCTGAGCCTATGTTAAACAGGATGTACCTACAAGCCTAATGGACTCTCTTCTAAGGAAATTGCACAGCAATGGAACTGTGTAGCAGTATTATTAGTTATCAGTCCAGATCTGTTTCTAAATTCCATTTCTGTTGTCCTAAAAAAACCCAGAATCTACATATTATTGAGTCAGAGACACATGGATCTCCATAACTGTCTTTAAAATATATATAATGATGCTGTCTGTATTGTGTTAACCAACAAGACAGAACTGTGAAAGAAATTTGGAAACAAAAAGAGGAAAAAATCCCTTCTGAATGCTTTTTCATAGTTGCAGTGAAGTTACACTATCCCTCCCACATTACACAATACAGAATGAAAATAAAATCACCATTATATACAATGGAAGTTACAGCTTCCTTGCAAAGATTTTGATTCAGACATAGGTATTAAATGCATTAAAAATGGAAGCAATCAAAACCACTATAAATGTGCAAAGTATAACCATAAAACAAATGTGTGTCTTCCACAGACCTGCTTAATATTCAACCCAGTGCCCACACACCCAATTTAGATGACTGTTTATTACAGTTGTAATGTAATGACTTGGATCATTCACATTCTAGTGTATTAAGTAAGGTTGAAAACAGAGGAAAGAAAGGTGATTTCACTTAAGATGTCTAAGATCCATTTTTCCCACCTTCACTAACCCTTATGAAACCCAGCTGCAAACCTGCTGGTTACAAAGTGCTCTGAGAAGTTTCCTCACCCATGCCACCCACACATTAGAAATCTTCATTAATTGAATGCAAATATGCATTCTACTACTAATTTTAGATTCTTCAGAGAGCTGGAGAACTTAAAAAACTGATCAGAATGTAGGGGTTGGTATATTCCTCTTCGGAATACGGTTTTACCTGTAACTTACCCATAACTTGTTGATACAAAGTTTTCTGTTAGATAATTTAATGGCCTCATCTCTGTGGACTTGCCTGATGATTCCTGGACTGTGGCTGATGGCTGGTTGCTGTCACCAGACTTGATCCTGACTCTGACTTCACAACTCCTGTTCCTGGCTGCTTCTCCTTGGGTTTGCCTCTTCACCACAGGCTCATCTGAGGATCTGGACTCAGCCAGCCCTGGTTCCCATAGCTGGATACGCTCTGCTCAGCTCACTTGGGTGCTGAGGGACTACTCTGTGTTGGAAAAGCCACTGGCTTGTTACCCTGTGTGGCTCCTGGCTCCTGACTCCTGGCTCCTCTGCCCTTACGGAGCAGCCAGCCCGTCCCGTTGTCTAGCAGTTACACCAGTAACTAGCCCAGTGCTGGTTTTTACAGTGAAGTCAGCGATGTACGTAATGATCTTTCATTTACTTCAATAACAAGAATTTGTTCATGGGTGAATACTTCCCTTGCTTGTAGAAAACTTACTACCTGGATCCTCATCAGCTTAGAAAATGTGGGGAATTGGATGATAATCTCCACTGTGAGGCTACTCAAAACGAGACAGTAGCCTAGTAGGACAGTATCTCCCTAGGTCCCACCAGTGAGGACATGCATGTCTCCTTCTGCTTCGGCTCCTGCCAAAGTCTTATAAGTCTCTGTAATGGGGAAATAAACAAGGAGCAGAACCAGAAACTTGTGGGTGATGCAACCCATTAAGCAGCGTGAATTGCAAATGATGATGAGCCAGTATTCTCTGTAACAGTCTTGGAGCAAAACTGATGAACAATCTCTAAAATAAACTGCATTCTTATCTTCATGGAGATTTTGAATAATAAAGAGATTCATGCAAGGAAAGCTCGTTCACTGATAAATTACAATGGGAAAGAGGGATAAATTTGCTGAAAATTCCACTGTTGAAAAAAACTGTTTGAGAACATTATTTGTTATATATGAAATAAGTTTACGTACTCATTCAAAGCCCTATTAAACTACAGTGAGAGGCTCTGTTAGTTGCTCCTGGGGATAGGGCAGGAACCTCTGGAGAGTGTTCTCTTTAGGAATGATTTCCTTCGGGCAAAATTTCCTCCTATCTAAACTGCTTTGTTTACTAAACCTTTATGGTTTGTAGAACATATAATGCTTTCAAATATCAGACCCCCTCCACAGCTAATATCCCGCAGGATATACTTTTGATCCATACATATTTTTAGTTTTATTATATTTAAATTCCCTTGCATTAACTATGTTTTTTCTCATCACAAAATTATAAGGCAGAAAGAGAACCCAAGTCCCGTATACTTTGCAGACTTGGTTCTCTGTATTTGGTTGCCAAGTGTAGGGTAGTTACAGCTTGATGTAGTCCAGATGTTCTCATCTAAAGAGCCATGCGAAGGAGGATTCCTACGTATTCCTTTGAATTTTCCAAGGTGCAATTCTGGCACACGCTAGTGATGAACCAAGTGGCTGAACTTTCTGCCTCTTCTTAAACACGTGATGTTCCTTACAGGCAGATATATTACATAAAATGTCTAAAAGCCTCTAAGACTGAACCAGTCATACATGTTTCATAATCATCAGTGTCAGACAGGTATTTACCACAACCCCAGGAAATTTTCTTAAATAGGACAGATGATTATCTGCTTGCACAGAACATCTGTTTCTCCTCTTGAACAACAAGGGAATGGGTGACCAGATCAAATTTAGACAACTGAATTGTAGCTTTCTTAGGTTAGTCAGATGAGGGGGATCCTACCCAATGAGACTATACTTCTGACGGTGCCTTTTACATTGGTGTTGACATGCTCATGTAACAAACGCCAACTCTTCCACCACCATTTTTCAGTATTCCTGGATATTTTCCTAAAGCTCCCAGCTGAGAATAAGCTCGCATTTAAACAGCTTGTGCATGAAGTAAGTTTGCACTCAAGACTGGTGTCCAATTTGTGCTCGGAATATAACTATATCCATCCACTGCTTCTCTCTGGTAATTACTAGTTCCATGGGGATCATTTCTTCAGTCATGTTCTTGCGTTACGAGACACATGGAATACAAATTTGTTTAACATTACTTACACTGTAAAACCTAGGATAAATGCAGGGACTTTGTGTCACTGCTTCTCACAATCTAGCAGTATTTTTCATTTCAATTTAGAAGCAAAACTTAACTGCTTCTTTGAGGGATATGTTTTTTTTACTGAAAAACAAATGACCATATTGTTTCATGGAAGCACAATGACAATGTAACAGCTAATATTCATCTATACTAAAACTACTCCAGCCCAAGTAATTTTGGTTTCAGCCAATCGTCTCTGTACTATTAGCCATAGGATAATTAGAATACAACCAATCTTAGTATTATAATTACTTGCAGCTTAATTCTCACATTGACCTGATATTGCACGCCACTATGGCTCATTACACTTGTTTTATTAATGCAGTGTACCAAAAATTATGTTAACATTCTTGCTAGCTACAACATAATCTTCTGGTTCACCCACACACAAAATAGCCTCCATTAAAGGTGAAACAATAATAATAAAAATATCACAGTAAAACTTAAATGCTTAGTTAGACTCTGCTTTCCAAGAATCACAACAATTTACATAATTGTTCAGACATTTTTCACTGCATATTCCTAACCATTCTATCCTGTGTAGAAAATTATATTTATATATGCTTCTGCAACATTCAAATATATTGCA
>NW_010548087.1:0-29064 GCF_000687285.1 Phaethon lepturus | reverse complement strand
CAGGAATTGAAATAAAATGAGTTCATAAAATCAGTGATGCCAGTATTAGCAATTTGTCCTCAATATTTTGCTATAATGGTTATCAGAAGTACATTAATCTTTCTTATTGAAAACTATTTATATACCCCTAATTATCATTAAAATGTTATTTTGTCTACAGCACAACAAATTAATCTTCTTTTCTATTAAAAAGAAATAATCTGATTTTTTTTCCAGGCTTTGCCTGTTAATGACGCTTCTGTGAAGCAAACACAAGAGAAAGCTCAAAGAAAAAGAATTAAAAGAAAAAACGAAAGGAAAAACTAGAAACCTGTTAACAGAAATTACAGATAAGATTTCTCGCTTTCCACATTAATGGCTTATTCTTGCTGAAGGCTTTTTTAAGTGTATCATTTTCAGTGAAGCACCCACAGTTATTTACTGATTTTTAATAAAATTGATTAGAATGCAGGACTCAAAAACAAAATCTGTGGATCAGTCACGGAAAAAGCCACACTATCTACACGGCTGAGTAAAACAGGACTCGGGCAACAGCTGGGTAACAGACTCCAACACAACCAATCTAAAAGAACATGTTTTAGTTATTACTGACATCTTCTGATAGTTTCCAGTTCACCATCTGGGCAAGAATTAAGAGACTGACATAAAGAAAACCCTCCAGGAAAGCCTTGACTAACCTGCAGTGACACCTAATACTTGAGGTAAACACTTTCTTAGGAAAGAAGGCTTTCTGGAGTTGTACGAATGGCACGTGTAGTGATTTTTTTTGAACCGAGTTGTATAGATTCCTGAGTTCTTCCAGAATGTATGGGACTCAGAAAATGGGATTACTAGGTGCAATTCTCACATGGGATCCAAAATATTAGTGCATTCAAAGGAAGCCAATTCACTCTTCGATGTGTTTGGAGGAGAAGGCAACATTACAAAGTTGTGTTACTGCTGCCAGTTCATAAGTACCTCATTTATATTGACCAGAAGACCATTCTGCTACAGGTACCACAAAAACACTTCATGAAAGACAGACTCTGATCTCAGACTACACAGTCTCAAATTCACAGCTCATAAAAATTCAAGGCTACTAAATTAAACTTATTTTTTAGGCCCATATCATCAATCTTGGTCCAGATCTCCAGCCTTTATTTCGAGAGGCTAAAGTAAAAAATAGTGAGGTATTATGGTACATTATAGTACATGACAGTACATCTTGTGAATACCTGCAATTATTTAGTATGACTAGCAACTTCAGAAATTCTTGACTTGAATACACAAATAGATGCTGCAATATATATCTAGAGCTTATCTGATAAAAAGTTTACAGAATGGTAAATATTAGGAAAAGAAACTACATGAAGAAATCTGTAGTCAGAGTACCATGAGCATCTCAACTTTGCCTGAAATGTTAACATTTGTTCTGCAAAAGTAGCTTGCTTTTAAAAATCAAGCATTTGACACCAAGATACTGACTCAAATCGTACAGACTCTTCCTGAACAACTGAATGCCGTGGCCTTGTTTGCGCTTTGGGAAATGAGGAGTGGCAGTTGCCAATCATCTCTAATAAGTCAAAGGTGCAGCTCAAAGGCAATACAACATGTGTATCTTTTCATTTCGTAACTACGTACAGCCCACTGTGCAGCATGACACCGAAGACTCAGTTCTGCTGACTTTATTCGGTGTTCCTCCTGACTGGAGGAGCAGTAGTGGAGTAAACAACTCGAATGACTTCTGAGTCACTGAGTCTCCATCTTTAAGTATACTGAAGCTAAAGGAAAACCCTACATGAATTTCATTGGTTTTGGAGAAGGATCTCTAGAACGCAGCAATATTAGTAATAGAGACTATAGAGTTTATTAAAAAGACAGACAACGCATAGCAGGACATTGTTCTTCACTTATTTCTAGCTGTGCATGATGGTTCAGTACCTTAAATTATGGGGAGGGCAAGCTTGAACTTGCAAGGTTTTCAGTTCAATAATGTGGGCTCGGAAAGTTCCGATTACCTCTTAATATGTAACAAAAATTGAGGATTTTTCCTCAAAGTAAACTCATGCCTAATATTTTAACAATGCCCCGTCACTAAATATCCAGCTTCAAAGGCAATCTTACCCAAGCTCCTCTGGATGGGAGAAAGGTGAACGTATGTCTGAGAACACAGGAAGTATACTTGATTTTTCCTTCCTGGCACGTCAGGTAATTGAGATAATAGCTCTGTCTATGTACCTAGCGTTTTCCCCACATTGCTATAAACATCTCAGCTCTGTGCAACAGAAAACAAACGCTTTTTATGTTTCCTTATATTAGCCCTTAGATTCCAGTTCGTCCCTCACTATCTTAGATAAATGGGGTCACGTAGATCCTTTGCCTTCTATTTGACTAGTCTTAATTATTTATTTTCTGTCATCCAGGTTTATGACTATGCAATAAAAGACAGGTTTAATGGGCCAGTAGTCCAGGATGGGAAATCATCCAGTTAGTGAAGCATTAAGGACATCAAATTAGTGGCACCGTTGATCATTTTTTTCCCCAGCTTGACATCTGTTTGCAAACACTCATAGCCAAAATTGTTTTGAAAGGCAATGTCAGCCTTAGGCTTTGGAACTTGCCTCCTCAGATGCATCAGTGAATCTCTCCTCCCCTTACTACTTGTTATTTTCTACCGTGAATTGACACAAAGCATATAATCACGCACAAGGGAGACAACATTATCTGGTGTTTTGATCTGATGAATAAAAGTTGGGATTCCTGGGCTCGCTCTCTGACACCATTCCTGAGTCTCTTGATACGCCTGTCTTATGTGCATATTTAATATATATGTACATTAAATTAGAGAACACAATCACACATGTAAGAAAAGTTTCTGGAAACCTTCAGTTTGAATTGAATTAGGTGTCAGCATGTGATGATTCTTTGAGTTTCCTTTCCAGAAACTATTCTAGTAAATGTGACTACCGCTAAGAATCTCCCTGCACTTAAAGAGAAAATAAAAGAATATTAAAAGATACATAGACTTTTGAAAAGAAAGGACTCTTGGGGCCATTGTTCTGGACTGCTTTATAGTGCAGATTGAACATCTTTATCCAGTGATTTCTGCTTCAAGCTAACGTTTGCTTGGAAAATAGAGTACCTTAAAAAAAGAAACAAAGAACAAAAAGTAAAGAGTCCCAGTGGAAACCAAGTACCAACCATCATTAGCAGTAATTACCGTGTAATATCAATGATTATATAACAATCATCTGGCTGAAACCAGGACATATAAGTACACTGATTTCTCTATATTAACACTACGTTAATACTGCTGTACACATTAATGTATAATATATGAGTGTATGTAAATATTTATGTAAATGAATGTTTTCATGAGACCTCTGTGTGTTTGCCCAATCAAAATTAGTTTTTATCATTTATTTTTTATACACGTTACAGCAGAAGAGTGGTGACACTAAATAAATCAGCCCACAGTTCTCTCTTGTCCCCCATGCTATCATCAACAGCAGCAACTTGCTTAGGGACAGGACATGAAAGTAGACCAAGCATAGAGAATACTTATTCTGCTATATCCTTGAAGATTCTGGGAATCTAAGGCTCAGGCAGTTCCTATGTTTTTCTTTAATACTCCTTGGATGTCTGGTTGAATTACTTTTTTAATCTGTCAAAAAAACTTTTACATTTATAATTCCTGCAACAACGAGGTCTATAGTTTAGTTATGCACCATGTAGGAAAGCATTCTCATTTGTTTACCATATAATCTCATTAATCAAGTTTAATTTAAGTCTTCCCAATTCTTGCATTCTTAGGAACAATTAATAATCTTCATTTATATGTGTTTTCCATTACTTTTTCTCCCCATGTCAAGATTCTCCCAGTTTCCTGATGGAAACATCAGCATTTATTTGATGTAGCCACATATGGAGGCTGTTTAATACCCCTGATTATCTTTGCCTACCCTACTTTTCATACTCAAATTCAACTATATCACTTTTGAGAAGAATGGAGAAGAGGACACTACCGCTTGTCACGGTATTTAAGCAATGCTTAATGACACGTAGCATTTGCTTTGTTCTGCTCTATTCTTTATTCCCTTGCTAACATTCCAGTTCACTTTTTTGCTCCTGCAGAGCATTGAGCTGACAGAAATCAGTCAACAGCAATTTTAAGGTGACTTTTTTCAGTGGTGATAGCTTGTTTACAGATCTTTGCCGTGTATTTATTGTCATGGCTGTCCCTTTACTACTTTCCAATCTTCAGCACTGAATTTCATCTTATCATCCAGGCTTTAAATAGAATAAGAATTACTCTTAAACTTCATCATGTTCAGCTGCCATTCTTATTACCCAGAATAGCGATATATCATTCAAAATGTTTCATCTTATTGTCCAGTTACTAATGGATATATTTAAAACAGTAATATCTATATCTACATGGAGTTACAATAATCTGTGTTCATTGTTGACCATTATTCCTACCTTTGCTGCTTCTCCTTTTGACACTTATTAATGTGACACATCTTCCTTCAATTTTATTTTTGTTATTCATATAAACCTCTTTTGAAATTTAAGGAAAATATAACACTTGGAAGCCTGTTCCCTGTATATTTGTTGACTTAATCAAAGAACTCTAAAAGACTTGTTAGGCATGAGCAACTTCTATGAAAACCATGATGACTTTTGCCTGTAAAAACATATTTATTCATGTACTTGTTATTTCTTTCTTCTAGTAGCTATCAATTTACAGAGCAAAACTCAGATTCACTGGTCTGTAGCTCTCTGGACTGTTCTGAACCTGCTATCTTCCATTTCCCTGCTGCTGATTCCATTTTAAGCACAGTTAATATTCAGCAATTTTATACCTGAATTCTTTCAGAACTCTTGGGTGAATACCATCTGTTCCTGATAATTTGTTACCATTCATATTATCAGTTAGTTATAAAACCTCTCATTTCTAGTATTTTTATAAGCTGCTCAAGTACTAAATTTAGACAGCCTATTAGATAAACCCCCAAAATTGAAGTCCTAATTCTAAATTTTGGGAAGCTTATGTTCAGACTGCAGGTCTTCTATAACCATCATTCTTATTCTGATATAAATAATGAACTAAACTTAATGTCATAATCCCATTTTTCAGTTGTAGGTACCCACATTTCTGTCATTCAAAGTCACCACAGGGTTCTCGGTCTTTCCTGTGATTGTTCAGAATACAAATATCCCAAAATTCTTTCATTTAAGTACATTACTCATCAAGATAAAGCCACAGATATATATTACTGACTTTATTCAGACCTTAGAATTTCAGTGAGAATCGCAAAGAGGGGGGAAAAGATATGATATAGGCACTGTTGATACTCTCATCAATTCAGAAAAATGGAGATGTCCTAAATTATCCATTTTTTTCAACCATTATCAAGATAAATAAAACCATAGATTGAAGAAGCAAAAGGCCTAATACTTGTTGGCTGAAAATGGTATTATGGAGTTTCTGAGTAACACCTTATTATTTAATTTCAGGTAGCATGGGATTTTTTTTTTTTATTACTGTGTAGTGTTAATTATCTCTCAAATATCCCTGGTCTTTTACACAACTATTTTCTGCCAGAGTTTTCAATACTACGAAGCTTTCTGCTCCTTCTTTCTGTTTTTACCTTTTGAAGGAAAATAGCCATTCCCAACCCTATTTTGCTTTAATGAAACACACTTCCAAAGAACAGCAGACTTCCTAGTCACAAGGTTAACTTGCTAATTAAAAGAATAAAAGATTTCTTACCACTGTGTAAGTTTGGCAAAACAGTATGTCTTTAACTTAACTGCACAAGGGGAATAAAAAAAATCCTATCAGAACTATTCTATAGGTTTTTATTCTTTCCCTTATGGCCTTTTTACCTGTGCTCCATAAAAAGCAATTTCTCTTTTATGGACGTTCCATACTGAAAATGTCAGGCAATCAGGACAAACATAAAATTATTTTTATGCATGTGCTATGTTTCCAAAATTAGTAAAAGCAATATTTTTATTTTTTGTCTTAAATTGAAATGACATAAATCATGCTAGTTGACAGCCTTGAAGGATGAAGCACGCTTTCTGTCCACAGAACAGCGGTACAAACAGTGGGAGTTTCTCCAGCATGTTCTGAAAAACTATTTGCACCTTAGAGCATTGGCATAGATGAAAATTCACCACTGTTGCTACGAATGCCAGGAAAGGTTTTCAGAAGAGAGTACAAGGGCACTTTTACCATTGTCCCATCTAGCCATGGCTTCATACTCCAGATTCCACAGAGTTTGAAGTCTGAACTACCTTCCCTGGATTAACAACTTACATGGACACTTTTATCCAGGAATTATCCTTATATACAATTCTCTGGTACTGGTTCCCTGACAATTAACTCAAAGGACTGAAGCATGGAGCTCAAATCCATTTGTGGCTTGCTCAGTTGAATCCAAATATCCTACCTTCTATGGAAAAATGAGAATGAAAATAAGGATGGACTATATGCATATACACATCTTAGATAATAGCAGAAACGATCTAGAAACCTTTTGTACCTAAAAATAAATTTGAATAGTGTTTTGCAGCCACCACCATGTCTGCAAGTCCTGCCTGATGTTTCCCAATGGACTTTCAGGCTTCAGTCTCATTGATCACAAAGCATTGTTAACCCACGTATGATCACTAAAAGTCTCCCATTCCTCTTTTTTTTTTTTTTTAACAGATCTCAGTGATTCTCACAATTGCATATCCTCACAATCAAATCAAACTATTCTCAAGTTGTAACTCCCTCCTGGTTTTAGGAGCATTATCATCCTGATAAGGTTAACTGCCGTCACCAGTCGTTTTGTAGTCATAGGCAATCATCAGTGAAAACATCTCATTCACTTCAGATGGGAAAAAAATGGGATTAAAAGGGAACACAACTTCTCCATAAGCAACATTTCTTCAGTGGGGTGTACTGGGAAAGTAGCTATGCAGATCTGTAGCCCAAATCAAGTCAGATGCCGCTAGGTCTGATGAATGCTCAATGCATATTTCATTTCAAGGAATGCATAGACTATCTTCTCTACTCCCTCTTCCAACCTCCTGCTCTTCCACTTTCTATTCTGAATCCACCAAACACACAACCACCTGCAATCCCATCCCATCCTATAACAAATAACCTATTTAAAAACAAATCTCTATTTTTAATTAAATAGAGAAAATCCACACAGTTCTCTTCATATGATATGTTAAGAAAGAGAGTAAAAAAGATTGGGAATGCCACCTGAAGCCCACATTCCTGCATCAGTTCAGAATTCATTAAGTGAAAATGCCCAGATAATTCTGAGAATCTGGCCATACCTCCCAGCCTGATTGCCTGCAGTCAGTGTATGTCTTTTTTTTTATTTCAGTGGAAAATATACCACAAATTCAGTGGTATACTGAATATATAAAAATATATAAATACTGAATATATATAAAATATACCACAAAATATTCAGTGGAAAATACTGAAAGAAATGGCTAGAAAGTTTTGACACAATGATAAGAGGGTGACCGGGTTTGGTCTGTAGTTTCAGTGGGCTAGGACTAAGCATGTCTGGGGTACTACCACTCAGATTTCAGAGGGAAAAAAAAAAAAACAACAAAACCGATCTATCTCATGTATTCCTCAGGGTTAAAAATCGAAGAAATTGTGAGCTGTAGAAATGAATGGAGTCTCAGAAACAAAGGCAAGGGGGAAAAAAAAAACCAACAAAACCGATCTATCTCATGTATTCCTCAGGGTTAAAAATCGAAGAAATTGTGAGCTGTAGAAATGAATGGAGTCTCAGAAACAAAGGCAAATTTTACTTTTTTA
Organism: Phaethon lepturus; assembly: GCF_000687285.1. Classification (NCBI taxonomy): domain Eukaryota; kingdom Metazoa; phylum Chordata; class Aves; order Phaethontiformes; family Phaethontidae; genus Phaethon; species Phaethon lepturus. Next base: position 21,242 of record NW_010548087.1, on the reverse strand, counting down.
ATAATAACGAAAGAAGGGATTATATAAGTCACAGCTAGGAAAAGAATGGAAGAATTATCCCATTGTTTTGGTAATGACAAACTTCACTAAATGTAAAGACACTGTCTTCCCCACCACTACAGAGGAGATGTAAAGCAAATTCAAAATTTCAATGACTAGGTATGACAGGAACACCCAAAAGGGTGGCCTGGGGTGCCAATGAATATCTTATACTGAGCACATTGCTGGTGTTAGATTACAACGTTAAAACGTGCAGACACACACAAGCACACACAACACACCCCCCTGTGCACTGTGTCAGTGCTTGTACCAGACAATCTCAAAAAATTGACAAGATGTATTATTTTTCTCCTATTAACCCTTCTGGATGGTAGTAGGTGGTAAAGATGACATAGATGGAAACAGAGGGAAAGAACGTTCCCTGAGCAACAGAGGAAATTACTGCAGCAATGACAGAAGGGATGCCCATCCTTTTTTCTTTTTGAAATAACACCCATCAGGACAAGGTGGATGAAGATATTAAAACTGTATCAACTCCAATACTGATTAATTTTATATAAACAACGTAGCATACCCTGAATCCCAGCCTGGGTGTGGGGTTCAGATCAGTAGAACTGTGTGTTTAATATTGTTAATGACTGTAACACCAAAACCTGTGTTCTGACATTTTATAGACATTTAACTTCTTGAGTTTCAACTGTAGTAAAGTGCTTTAATGTCATTTTATCATAGGTAATTTCCCGGACTTTCTTGAATTAACTATGCTATATTATACCACACAATTTGCTCAGAGATTTAGAAGCTTCCATTATACATAAATTTTATACTGTAAAATTTGGACAATATGGATAAGAGATCAGAATTTTCCAGAATGGATATAAGACAGAGATAATTTCCCTTTCATTCTGTTTTTCAGATTGGTTTGTTTGGGTAAGGGTTTTCAGGGCTTTTTTTTTTTCTTTGCTTGTCATGACTGCACAGCTTAAACGTAACTGTGTGCAGCTAACGTTGCTGTTCTTAGCCAAGTTGTTAGATAAAACAAATCCCTCTAACTTCCTAATTCATCTGAAAAAAAAGTGAGCCATTAAGACAAGAATACAAGCAAATCTTCAAAAAACAAAGATGATTAAACCGATTAATCTTCTTCTCTTTACACGTTAGGTCATGTTCTTATTATTTGTGGCACCATGATGAGCTGTAATTAAATTCTGGCAAAATTTCTCTTTTCAAGCAATTTGAGCTACTACTGTAAAAACATACAGGAAACTATCCTTGCTACCAGGAATTCAAATTTTTGTATAAACACTGCACTCACTAAATGCTGCCTCCTGTATTAATCTGCTGCTTTGCCAAGGGACGTTAATTTTCACAAAGTTGCTCATTACTGTCTCACTTTCAGGACAGCATCTTTGCTCAAGTGCAGATTAACATGAAGAACACACATTAGTTCCACTCTAATTAAGCATATGCTTAAATAGTTTCCTGATCTGGAACTGCAGTAAGTAATGTATGATAGTTAGGCTGAAACCTTGATTTTGCTGATGTAAAAATAGCAGCATGTATATAAAAAGATACCTTCCTATTGCATGCCTTTCTCTTCCACGTATATGTGCCCCTGTGGAGAAAAGGAGAAGAAAAATCTTGAGAGATGGGAGGTCATAATGCTTCAGGCATGGATGGTGGAGAGGCAAAATTGTGCCCCAATTAGTACTGCCTGATGTGGCATGTCCATGCCTCTCCCCTTTCTGCATCAAGAACATGTTGATGCCTGGCTTGTGCACAGTGTGCAAGAGGAAGATTTGCAGGCAGGAAAATGAAGATTCCAGCATATAAATAAACTGAAAATTAATAAAATGGAAGTTTGCAACTAGACTTCTGGAGCACCGCCCTTGGAGCAGGGCGGAAACCAGAGTGACAGTGAACACAGCTCTCTCCTTACACCTTTCTTTGCTGGCAAAAAATGAACCACGGATGATGTTCAGCGATAATTGTCTTTCGTGCAAATTTTGCTTTCCAGCACAGGTGTCTGTTCAGGCTCCTAACTAAGCCCTAGTCACCCAACAAGTGATACCACAGAAGTTTTCCTTGCAAGCTGTACATCTTTGTGTGGTCACTGTGTAACCAAAGGGTCTCCCTCTGAGAGGCCCTGAGGACTGCAGCAGCATCCTGAACTCACTCGTAAACAAGCCCTGCACAAGGCTGTTTTACAGGAGGCTTGTGTGGGTAGTTTTCCAGCAGTATTTACTTGCTTTAGTTAAGAAGAAAGGTCCTGCTGGCATGACTGTCAAATGAAAAGTGCATTAAAGCCTTCACAACAGCTAATCTCTCAATTTACAAACCAAACAGACAAATCTCATAGTCCAAGTTCATCTTGAGGAGCAATCTAGATCAAGAAGACAAGAGATGAGAGAGTATCTCTGTAGCTTCACACCACTCCTCCAAGGCGTCTCCCACTGGAGTCAAACATGGCCACACCAAGTCAGGATTTGGTACATGGGGAGGACAAAATCTGAGTTGGAAGGTGAAGGTAAAGCAGGTAGAGGTTAGTAACAAGTACTGGGAGACTTTTAAAATAATATAAAGTGTGTTGCTGTTTAACATCTCTAGCCATGATGCGACCTTGCAGCACCATCCCTAGTGTATACCCCTTGCTACACGTCTTATGTTGTCCTGCTTTGGCTACAAGCAACTAGTTGCCTCTGATCTTATCCCTGAATAACCAGGTTTTCTCTTATAAAAGGTTTTTATCTGCAGTTCAGCTATTGTTCCTCTGTTGTTTCTTCCCTCATAAAGCAGCTTGTTATCTGCGTCTTAGTCCCTCTCAAATGTCTTCTGCTCCGTGTTGAAGGGATTCCAGGGTTTACTGGATGGTTCACTAGATGTTAACACAATTATGAATTGAGGAATGAGCCAACAGTTTCATTACAATTGTCTGTGTGTTTGACTGCATTTACTTCAGTCTGTGTAATGTGAAGCTGTGGTTTGGGGTTTTCTGCGGAAATATAAAAGCATTGTAATGACAAAGAGTTAATTTTTGTATAAATGAATATTTGCTAGAGACAGTTAAGTTAATAATAACAGAATTTCATTCCAAAAGAGTACAATTGCCAAACTGACTTCTACAATTGCATTGGCATAGAAAAGCACACTTTTTTTTGGTGGGGGGTGCAAACAATTAACAGATTTTATTTAAACATTGTAAGGAAGACTTCTTAGGATAATGAACAGCGTGAAAGAAATGTTGAAAAATCTAAATCAGTTGAAAGCAAATAGAAATTAGAGGTGTAGAGGAACATTACAGAATCCAGATATATATTTTGGTAATGTAAGAAAGTGATTATCAAAGGTTTGACAGTTAGCTAAGATAATAAAACACCATGACAACTTCAGCGGTTTTAGTTCCAAATATTCAGACAACTGTCATAGCTCCATCAAAGCAGCAAAAATGGCTTACATTATTCAGAACTGGAAAAGCAAAGGAAGAATATGATGTGATGTCATGTGGGAAAGGCTATATGTAGGCAAGCAAATGTAAGTGACAAAGGCAGCTCCTTACAAATGTAATTCATTTTCAGCAAGCATTCATGCTAGAAAAACGGAACTGCCCAGGTGTCCATGGAAAAAGAACAGCCAAGATGACATCAAGATGCAGGAATGAATTAATCTCAAAATTCAGTGCTACATTCAAATAAATAGTTTTAAAGAATTTGCTCTTCTGTGCCATATTCTCCTCTGGCTTTTTTCCATTACGGATACCACTATGGTTTTTGTAGTTGTTATTTACGTTAAGCCTGCCTGAATACATCTGAGATGTATTAAGATCATAGCTTACATTGATCTTAGAAGGGAACACCACCTAAGAATGACTTCTTCTTAGATTTTATTAATTGAAAAAACAAAGGCAAGTTGATCATGCTTCAAAAGTCTAGTCTGTACTGGGCAGCAACTATAACAACAGAACAAATCAGTAAGTTTAGACTCTAAACTGAAAGGATCGGGGATGGGGCATCTACCACCTCGCCGGGAAACCTGTGCCAGGGTTTCACCACCCTCAGTGTGAAAAAATTCTTCCTTAGATCTCATCTAAATCTCCTCTCTTTTAGTTATAAACTGTTACCCCTTGTCCTGTCATTACAGACCCTGCTAAAAAGCCTGTCCCCACCTTTCTCCTCAGCCCCTCTCAGCCCTGGCAGCTGCAGGAAGGTCTCCCCGGAGCCTTCTCTGCTCCAGGCTGAGCCCCCCCAGCTCTCCCAGCCTGTCCTCCCAGCAGAGGGGTTCCAGCCCTCGGAGCGTTGCTGGGGCCCTCTAAGGACATCATAAACAATTTTGTTAGTCTTCATCTCACCCAAGTATTGCTGTATAAAGGCTAGGGACCTAGTTGTCCCTGCCTCCCTCTGCAGTCAACAGAAAGACAGAAGTCTTCATTCTCGTTTTGTGATACACTCCTGTGATATGTGACAATTCCTGTTTTTCTGCATGGATATTATCAAAAATCTGGCCAACTCATTTAGCCTAATCACTTTACCATCTCTATAGTTAACTCACATGTATACTTTTCTCTGTCAATAAATAGCAGAAAATGCATTTCCCTTGACTTGTAGTTAGAAAGTTCAGAAGAAACAATTAAATGTTTCATTCTTTGTGTAAGGCACTGGCCTGATAAGGGGGAAACAAGAGTTTTCAGTAGGCAGACTCTTCAACCCAAATGTCTTTAAGGCAAAGTGAAACTGCTAATGGTAAAGGACACTCACAAATCTGAGAGCAGTTTTAATCACAAAAGCAAAGGAATTCAGCCTGATGTTAAGGTAAAAAGTGCAGAATGCTGCAATTTCATGACTAATGAGTAAAAGAGCATCTAGTAAACAGTGATTCGTAGTCATGCACTGGAAAATGAAAATAAAATATAATGCCATATTCTTTAAGCATTTTCAGTGTCTCAGGCACCAGAAGGTGTAGACTGACGATGTTTGAAGTATACTGAACAATTATTCATACAAAAGAAACCAAAACAAAACCAGTAAAAAAAAAAAAAAAAAAACAACAAACTTTAGCTGTCTGAGATTCAACAGATATTTCAAGGTTTTAGAAGCCAGCATGAAAATAGAGAAACTGTTAAAATGGGAAATCTAAAAGTTGATGCTCACAGTATCTGATAACCAGTTATCTCATCTTGAAGACATTGCAGAGTAAAACCTCATCAAAGTGAGAATGTTCTCTGGGCAGTTGGTTCAGATCATGAGATTGTATTGAGCCACTGTTATCCTGGTTTGAGAAATAACTTACAGTATAATAAAACCTTAGAAAGAAAATATAACGAAGCCCCTGTAATTAATTTGCACTACAAGTAAGATATTGTTCCATGTTAAAGACAGATTTCATATTGATTTCCTATTTCCTACTGAAGGAAGGAGGCTGTAGCAGGAGAGAGAAGGAAGGAAATGCTTTCAAAAGCACTGCCCCTGCTCAGATTTGTGCTTGAAGCCAATAAGACAACTCATGTGCGGAAGGGTAAATAACTGCATGATTCTTTTCAGGACCAAGACCGTACTGGCAAAACTAACAACTTTGATGACAGGCTTCCCAGAGAGGTCAAGAGCTGAATGAAGTGTGAGCTGCCCTCCTAACCTTGGACTCAATGGACAACACGTTATCCATGGACTCGGCTGAGCCCACAGCTTATTCCTCTGGGCTCAAACAAAAGCGTATAGGAAAAACTGCTCCATGAAGGCTATGCATTTTCTACATAGGTAGAATTTCCGGAGGGGTTCTCAAATTCTCTTTAAAAGTTTGAAAAAGCTGCTAGAAAGTATCTATTCTTTCCAGCTCAGAGGTACAGCACATGGTTCAAAGGAGCATGTGAAGTTAGCTCCCCTTTGAATTGCTGAATGTCATATGTTGCAATGATCAGTAGGCAAAGTCTTATGCATATTTTTTCAAACAACCTTTCAGCAGTGCTACATGTCTTGATTGTAAAATATTTTAATTAAAAGCTGCAAATTAGCATTAGCATGAGCTAAAACAGTATCAGTTTCTTATTGTATTTTTTAAAGATGAACGTGTTTTAACTAGATATTTATCCAATGTACAGATTTTAAACTTCAGGAAGAACCAGATGTTGATCTAGGGTAAAGTGACAAAGCTTACCGTAAGTAAAAGTATCTATTGTACTACATATCAGCTGGTCCTAATTGCTTCTGAAACTCCAATGACATTAAAAGACATATATGTTCTATCTATCTTTATTAATCTAATTACTTTAATGTTAGAAAGCACTGCAATTAAAATGGTATCTAATCAAGCACTTCGTGCTCTATAGCTCAAACAGCTATGGGATAAAATATGTATAATACTTAAATATTTCTTAGAGCAATGGCTAAAAATCAAGGAATGAACATAGATGCATGCCTTAACCATTCATGTCCATTCACTTTCCCAGTGAAACTCTGAACACAATATGGAACAAGGTCAGAAAGAACTGGACACAGCTGCAGTACAAATGGGTGGAAGAGAATGGAGAATGGAGGGAGCCTTGCCACAAGATTGAATTTGTACATCAAGATAATGAGTTGTTATAATTTTTCTCCACAGTTGTTTCACAGTTGTTCCCCCATACCATTTCAGAGAAAATGGAATTTTCTTTAGGTTGATGGAAGTAATTAAAACTTGTTTTAAGAAAGAGTACAGTCAAATGCATTTCTTGAGATGTTAAAAATGAGAGGCATACTTAAAGACAACAATTATTTCACTGATGCCATCAGAAAATAAAAACATTATTTAAAAATAGTAAGGTTGGTTTTTGTCTTCCAGTAGTGTTTCTCCTAACATAAAATTTTAGTTGCAGATTAGTTTTATTCTTGTAGTCCTGTTGATAGGTATGAGGCAAGCGACATACATCATTAATTATATTGTGTAGGGGATCACATTTCAAACAAGAGCTTTGTCTGACCGAGCTACTACAGCCTGTCTGATTGTTGCAGAATTGTCATTAAATGGAAATGATGCCTGGGAATGTTGAACTTAATGTTATGTTTCCAAATACCATGAATAACATTACAGTAGCTTTAATGAATTTCATAGGAGAAAAATGCCATTAAACAAAGCAATAATATTAGCCCTGGTGCCCTGGCCAAATTCCGCCTGGCTAATTGCATTCTCACACCTACTATTTCTCAGTTGTTTGAATGTGGTATGTTTGTGTACCTCACTCTTTTTTCATTGATATGGTAATGCCATACATTGTCAGACCATTGCTGTCTGTCACCCGAGTTAGCTGGCTACCACTCTTGACCATCCAAGCACTTTTAATGAAGTGGTAACTACAGTACATGACCTTGAAAAGATTCCTTTCAGTCTACCTTCACACAGTTCATCAAGTTACTTAGATATTGCTTAACCTAACAAGTAAGCATAGATATAACTTATTTCAGTGTTTGTTAAACACATAGCACAACTTCACGTCCCAGTTCTGAAAGAATGAGCTACCGAAGTCCGTTAACATGCACATAAAGCTGGGCACAGAGATGACCTCCCACACACTACTGCTTTAGTTTAGGTCAGAGAGGCACTCTGAGCAGTATCTTCTAATCACTTCCACTCAACCATGCTTTTCTTTGAATTGTGGAGTGGTCCCTGAGAACATGACCCGGACTATGGATGAAATTCAAGTGACGATATGCTCCAGGAGCACAACTTATACACCTCAGCACCAATTAACCATGGAGACAACAGCCCTAGAATAGAGCTAGTCCAAAGTTAAAAATCAGTTACCGAAATGTAGACTTCAGAATAAACTGTTTTGTTCTACAGCTCTACTCCTGTTGGTTCATACTCCTTGCTTATGTAGACATAGTCATACTCAAGTGCTTTATTCAAAGGAGCAGATCTGCATTGTATTATTTTAACTAGTCTTTGATGTAAGGGTGTCCCATGGATCAAAGTCGGGATTGCAGAATATTTGAGAAAACCCTTCTGACACTGCTGTACTTGTTGACAGTTGGAGAGGTCTTATGGAGCAAAAAGTTCTGAAGGCCTAAATCCTTGGCATATTGAAGACTTTTAAAAAAATACATGAGCACTATTTGGAATTACCTTGATACACATTCAGGCAGAATCTTCAGTGACAACCTTGTATAACAGGGTTTTTGTGTGTCTGTCACATCTCAAAGACATAATTTCTAATATTCCCAAGAGCCTCTCCATGCCCTTTAACCTTGAGTGCTGTTTGTGATATCCAATTCAGACATTCACACACACTAATTTTCTTGCTTGGGAGACCAGACATCAAGGCATTTAAATCAGGCATACATTTTTATATCATGACAGTGATTAAAACAGAAAAACCCAACAAAGCAAAAGATAAGAAAGAGATAGTGCCAAATATCACTGGAAGAGCGTCTTCATATCAGTGAATAGAGCATTTTTGGAAACCTCATCTATAGGTAACCTTAGGTAATCAATCATATCCCGTTTCTGTTGGGATCAGGTGCAATGTCCTGTTCTCTCAGCAGAACAACCGAATCCAAATCCCTCCCCATCTGGTATATAAGTACCCCAGAAGCTGCACAGATTGTACTGCATGTTGCACATGGCACTGTTGTTTGAAGCCTCAAGCTGCCTGTTAAACTGCAGCTGGATTGTCACCATTAAGGTTTTGGAACAGTCTGATTTAGGGAGAAAGTCAGTGATGTGGAGACAGATGTGAAGTTTTAAATGTACATCATCAGGTCTTCAGGACTAATTTCAGTTGTAACACTGCCTTGGATTTTCTTCAGGTAGAAGAAAGAAGACAAAGAAATGAGGAGAAAAGTGACGGGATAAGTGGAAAAGAGTAGACAGGATCATGTGAACACAGATGCTAATGAACTGAAAACCACCATTTTATTTAACTGTTACGTATGTCTGCACAGAAGTCAGTCATTTGAAAGCAACTGTAGTGTGTATAAAGAGCCTCTTAAGTTTTCCATATAGGAAAATCTTTTTTTTTTTTTTCCTTTTTCAAAGTTTCTACTTAAGATTAAAGATATTTTCCATTCGGTACCAGGTCACAACCAAGCCATTTCTAAGACGGTCTCTCTCTAACTCACTCCCTTGCACACACACACATCCACACAAACAGCAAGGAGGAAGTGGAGAGGAAACAAAAGGAAAAGAGTGAGCAAAGATTACTGAAGACTTTGAGAGAGCCACAGTCAATTCCCTTGTAGTCAAAGAAATCTGATGCTCTACGGGTGGTGGTGGCTTAAATCTTGTATACAGATCAAAGGGAATTCAAGTCTTGCATGTCCCCACCTTACCTGAACACTCTAATAACACAGCCACTGGCATTTCAGGCAAAGAGAATCTTACATGGATTTATCTATTTTAACTGGAATTTTTTTCTGTCTGTCTTTGAGAAACCTTTAATTAAATCTAGTACATTTATGAAAAAAATCTGTACTTACTGGTTAGTAACTTCCAAAGAAAAGTTTTTTTTTTCCACTAAGATCTTGACTGAATCTATTTCCATGTTGAACATATATATAACTTCCAACAAAAATAATGGGATCCCTTTTCAAGTTAAAATGAAGAACATTTTGATGCGATTGGCCAAGGCTACTTTAAGATCCATAACATATGAATGAGAAGTACTGCTAAGTCTTTAATTTATTACCAATCCTAGTGTGTTTCTCTTTGATTAAACCTAATCTTGTGCTAATAATTCTTAGTAGTACTGTACAACATATGCTACAGAAATCGCTGAGGTAGCCAAGGAAAACCAAGCCAAAAACTGCAGAGAGGTTGCTTACCTGTCTGAACTCTTCAAGATCTATTTTGTTTCCCACCAGCACCAAGGGGATGTCATAGGTGTGCCGGACACGATAAATGAGTTCCTTAAACTCAGCAGCTTCTTGAAAGGATTGGCGGTCTGTGATGGAATAGCAGATAATGAAGCCTTCTCCGCCCCGCATGTATTGGTCCCTCATGGCTGTGAATTCTGCCTGTGAAATAGGAAGAACATGCTCAGTAATTTGGCCAAAAAAAATCCACCTGTAAATAACAAACCTGCTGAAAACTTCCCCGATTCCCTACATAATTTCACATTTCTTGTTTTACTGTTTTAAATACTGCTTGCTGAAACTTGTGCATCCTTCTGGGCTCATCATCCTGGATAATACACCACCAGGATTTCTCTTAGGACCCTTTTTTCCCTTTTCCCATGAAAGGTACTCTGTCCTCTAAGAATATGAACTTATTATGCCAGTGCCTGCATACAGAAAGTATTGTCTCATGTATTTCTAGAACATCCTGCAGCACTTTTGGTAAACAGAGACACTTGCAATTGAATGAAAATACTAACAGGTGTAAAAGAAGAGCTATATTACTCTCTAGGGATGGGAGACAAACCCCTTATTATGCACTCACTTCGAAAGTTCAGTAGTGTTAAAAAGACATTCATTGACTCCCACCAGCTTTGGAATAGTGCCTGGTAAAGCAGGAATAAAATTCGCAAAAGTTCTACTCTTGCGAATGCTCTCAGAGAAGCTGGGGGGTTCAGTTCAGTGCGACAGAATACCATTAAATGAAAATGAACAATTTCAAATTGGCCTAATTTTCCTCTGTTTATGTACGTATTTATTGTCACAGCTTCTGGTATGGATAACTTCTGGTTATCAGTATGGTTTCTCAAAAGTATTTAACAGCTGTCACATTGTACAGAAATCAAGATTTACTTTTCAAAAACTAGTCCCAGGCACTGTGGCTTGAGAATATGTTTTAAAGCCAGTTTCTTTTTCAAGTTTGTTTGCTCTTCTTGATCGCAGCCCAGAATAACCCAATACCATGGCAACAGTCGGACAGGATCAGAATCGTCCTGACAGAATCAGTTCCCCAGAGATATTAAGATGCAGGAAGGTCTGATAAAGCAAGGAATACACATATCAACATTGGACCATTTCTATAAGCGGCAGGACGCAATATCAAGTCCTGTATTTTTTACTCTGTTGAGAATTTAGGCTAGGATTTTTAAAACAATTTAGGTTATATATATCTCCCCAGTTCTTGCTAAAAATTGAAGGGATTGCTTATGCTCTTTTAAAAGTCTCAGGCTTAAATCTCTCTCAATAGTCACTCATGTTGATTGATAATTCTTCCTGTGAATAGACTTTCGTGTTGACCATTATAATTTATTCACGATGTATCTTTTACCCAAGGGCTTTCTTATATATCATTCAAAATATTTCACCTGCTACAAGAAAAGTTCATAGACTAAGCTCCAAAATAGCAGACTAATAGGCAATTTAAGGGTAGGATTCTGCTTTGAGACTTACTCAGAATTTTGAAATCTGTAAACTATTACCACTGGCACCAGGAGAGTTTATTAAATACCAAGCTACGGCACAGAGTGGATCAGGCCATATTCTGTCCCATCCTCTTGAAACAGCGTGTGTAACAAGTAGGGCAGCAGCGGGGAGGAACACAGATGTCAAACAAAAAGGATTCCCCACTCTGCTGGTTCAGGCCAAACAGTGACTGGAGATCTCTGTTCCCAGGGCTTTGCCTGCCATCTTCATTAGATGGCCACTGGATTAATAAACAAGGCAATACCAAACTGCAGACCATACCCAAGGTCTCCAAGTTATGGGCAGGGAGTGTTAATGACTGAACACAGAGACATACTCCCGGTCCCTCACTCACCCTCAGATCTCAGGCTTTCCTGCCAGAACAAGGTCTCTCCACATTCCCTCATGGCCCTGTGCCCAGGTGGCCAAGAAGGCCAACAGCGTCCTGGCCTGTATCAGCACTAGTGTGGCCAGCAGGAGCAGGGCAGGGATCGTGCCCCTGTACTCGGCACTGGTGAGGCCGCACCTTGAATCCTGTGTTCAGTGTTGGGCCCCTCACTACAAGAAGGACGTTGAGGTGCTGGAGCGTGTCCAGAGAAGGGCAACGAAGCTGGTGAGGGGGCTGGAGCACAAGTCTTACAAGGAGCGGCTGAGGGAACTGGGGGTGTTCAGTCTGGAGAAGAGGAGGCTGAGGGGAGCCCTCATCGCTCTCTACAACTACCTGAAAGGGAGTTGTGGCAAGGTGGTCTCTTCTCCAAAGTTACTAGTGATAGGACGAGAGGAAATGGCCTCAAGTTGCACCAGGGGAGGTTTAGATTGGATATTAGGAAAAATTTCTTCACCGAGAGTGTGGTCAAACATTGGCACAGGCTGCCCAGGGAGGTGGTGGAGTCACCATCACTGGAAGTGTTCAAAAAACATGTGGACGTGGCGCTTCAGGACATGGTTTAGTGGGCATGGTGGTGTTGGGTTGACAGTTGGACTTGATGATCTTAAAGGTCTTTTCCAACCTTAATGATTCTGTGATCACCTAGAACTGTTCTGCACCATGGTTAGTAGGGTAGTCTCCTTTGTAGGAGGAGCTGAACAAGGCCAGGAATCTTTCAGGCTGAGCAGACAATGGAAACCTTGTGTGGAGTGAAACTTGTGGATTAAGGCTCCTGAATTCAGCTGTCTGCGTAGCTGCAGGCCATGACCTAAACTCCCGTTATAGATAATGGTAAACTAGCCAATGCAGTTAATGGACTACAGATTGCTTCTGCTGATGACAAATAGTTATCTAATTATCTGGAGGTTTTTTTATCTGTTTTAGAGTGAGCTTAACATCCACACAACTGGATGGAGCTGCTAGCTCCCATGCAGACACCTAGAAGTAGATGTTTTGGTATGAAACCTAAATTCCAGCCCAGATGACCAGTCATAGGCTGAGATTTCATAAATCAACTCCTGTAACACTGCATGATTATTCTGCACAGCCTTTTACAAAGAATGAGCTCTGCTTAAGTGGGATGATCCACCTCTAGGAAGTGCTCAGGACCGTGTACACTCATTTATAACCATTTACGGCAAACTAAGAAGGAATCGGGTCACAAATCACTGTTGAAGTTACTCATGGTAAATGACCTTCTGCAGCATGAGGACTCCCAGGATCACTCCCCAGGAATGCTTAATGTCTTTCCTTGACTGCCAGGAAACTCTTGAGTTCCAAATTTTACACACTGAATCATTCCAAAGGGGAAAAGGTGCTCAGTTTTTAGGCACCCTTCTTGAGTCAGAGTCATTTACCTACGCATTCTGGTTCATGCCTGGGCATAATTATGACTTTAAGGATATGAATTAATTTACTTCTGCAGTTTTATATTATGACATGTTATTGCTGCTGATGTATTAGACTAAACAGCCAAAATATTTTAGTGTCATGTTTGCAGTGATTCATTTTCAGAGGCATTAATTATCCTATGTGAACTGGATTAGGAACATCCACTTGGTTTTCTGTTGTTAACTCAGTCATTTCCACTCTTATTTTCTGATGTTGACTTTCACTTCTCAGCTTTTTCCCCTCAGCATGATTGCTCATTACAGAGTGAAGGACTCTAAGGTCAAACATAAATAAGCTTTTTCTTGGATTTCAAAAAAATAGTTTTTCTCTCTAGGGTTTTCTTTTTCCCAAACATAATAATATATATTAAGAAAAAGAATAAATATAATTTCCAATAAACATACTATAACCCTTGCAATAAATATAAATATATGCATATTATATGTACAAGACAAAGGAGTAATATGTAATTAAATCTCTTTGTTCATTTATTAGTCCAAGTCCTACTTCAGATTTCACAGTTTACATGTATCTCCACAGTAAGCAGAACCCAAAATCCAAGTTCACCTGGGTTTTGTGGATGTTCAGAGGTAGATATAGACCCAAAGGCTTTACAGATTTTTCCAGTGGTTTTGTTTTCATATTTTGCCTGGTTCTCTTATAAAATAAGCAACAGTGTATCCGTGCAGATGGCACACTAATATCTTCTTTAATTGTTTTCTGCTGTAAAAGTGGCTTTTAATTTTTTTTTTTTTAATTATTCAGGAATAGTACTAGATGTCATTTGCTATTGAAGAGGGGGAAAATACGAAACATTCCCAAGTCAGTAAATGCCAAAGGGAAGAGACAGAAGGAAATCACACCTCCTCAGAAGGAAATCAATTCTGAGAATTAAAGTGAAGATTTGTCATGCTTATAGCACTTTGCAGCTTGACATCAGTTTCTAATACTCTCTTGTGTATTATGACTAAGACTTAACCGAAAAGCGTGGTAAGAAATTTTTTGAAACAAAGTCACCATTCTTGGGATAGACGTTATACTTAAGAAAAAGCATCAAGTCTGGATAGAAACAAAATAATTTTTTTCTAAAAATTGAAATAAAGCAGCATAACTTTTCCCTTTTCTTTTTCCATTAGAATTGAATGCAGGAAAAACCTGATACTTATCCTCTTATGATCATATATGCCTACCTGTTGTTGAAGAAAGTTAGCTAGAAAATCTCTCAATGACTATGTTGCTCCTAAATACGTCACATTTGCCTTTTATGAGTTATCAGGCATCCTACATGATTTTTCAAAAATGACAGAATGGCCTCACAATAACATAGAGCATCTTCCTCAACACGTTCAGATGCATCCCATCCTGTTGTATCGAATTGCATACACCCAGCTTAACTAACCATGTCCCTTGTCCATCCCCCTTTACTAAGGGTAGTATATATCTTCCTCAAACTCTCTTGCACGGCATAAAGACCTGGGAGGCATAAGAGCTCACCTTGCCCATAAAGGTCACTCACTCATTTCAGCAGCAGCCCCATATTTTTCTTGTTCTATGTTTAGTTGACAACGTACCTGTAGAAACCCATCTCATTGTCATTTACATCTCTTAAAAATTTCAACTCCAGCAATGCTTTGGCTGTCATAATCCAATCAATTCATGCCCAAGAAATAATTCCATACTGATCCTTGGGAGACTGTCCCTGTTTCCACATTTCATCCTTCTGTAAATACTTGCCTTTTCTATTAGGTTTTAGAAGAACAACTTAGCAAAGAAGAAAATACTTATCCTCCAGTTTCTCTCTGTGATCTTGATTTATACCCTTTAACCCTACTTTTCAAATGAGCAAGAGAAAGCTTTTCATAAAGAGCAATATTTTTAATTAGTTTTAAAATTCATATTGTTTTCAAATAAATATAAATAGGACTTGTATGTTTTGGGATTTTTTTTTTTTTCATTAGAAATCCTTAGATCAGAATCCTTTCCAAATAAGATCAGTATCTTCATGTTGCCAGAAAAGGAAACAAAGGCATTGAGCAGCAAAGTCACACAGACTGCATTTAGATACATAGAGCCTTGTAAAGGATTAATTTATGAGTTGCTATCAAACATAACAGTCTGTATTCAACGTTCAGCTCAGGACAACCCTACCTTGCTGACTGAAAGAATCTAGGAAGGTATATCACAAAGTTCACTGAAGCCAAGCCTGATTTACTGTTTCCTAAGTATTTCCTCCCGAACAATGCTGGAGAAAGAGTGCTGGGCTAGAAAAGCTTTTATCCAACTCAGAATAGAAATGGTTAAGTAACCTCTTCCACATCACCATTTTACACCAGCAGAACTCAAAACTGAAGCCAGTTCTCCTGGATCCCTGTGTTACACATCGCTAATAAATAGCCTGTCAGCCCCAAAAGGATAAGAGAAAAAAGGGGGGAAGAGGAGAACTAACACACACAAAAAAAAGACCCAGGCAATGAGCAGAGGGTCACTATACGTGTTCCTGCTTTTTCATCGTGTTTGAGGAGGAAACACAGGGCAATGCTTAGAAGTGCAGTCCTTCTCCACGCTCCTCAGAAGTGTAGTGCTTAGAAATTTAAAGATGCAACACCTCAGAAACAAAGGTGTCATGTTTTTCAAACTACACACACACTCCACACATTTTGATGTCTGTTCTTTTTTTATGATCTTGGCTTGCATCTCTGGAAGAGGTCAGAGTCTCCCCAGGGAGGCCAGCCTCACAGTTTGAGAAACGCCATTTTCTATATCTTCTCATCTTATGTTCTGCTTGACTTTAGAACCGGGAATCTGCTAACAGATGTTCTTAATCAAAGCTGTCTCCCTGATTACCACAGGGGTCATTCTTATTATGAAGGGTTTTTTTTACATTTCTAGTGAACACTGGCGGAGGGGAGTGTATGTTTGGAAATAGGCAGGATATTGTGCATCTATGACAATGAACAAACAAGGGTAAAATGAACAAAAAGGACATCAGAAACTCAGTGGGGAAAAAAATCTTTCAAAAACAGAGAGAATCAGAAGTAAAGACCGTACGACATAAAAGAAATACATAAAAATGCATTGTTCACTTAAAAAACAAAATCAGAGTTTTTGATTACAAGAAAGTTGAGAATTTCTTCTATATCAGGAGAGTTTTTGTCAATACGGTCAGAGATTATTTTTCAGCAGCAAATTATTTTTTAAAGCCAAAGTGCAATCCTTCCATATCTCTCTGTTAATAAACTGTCTTACACACATAAACATCACAGTTGACTTCACTGGGATTGAATTTCATTCACCTGGCACTGTTTGTCATAAAGTGTGCATTGCTTTTCTCTTACCTCGTGAAATAGATTTGCCTAAGGAAACTACACTGGTGAGAAGTGCTGTGACAATTATCTGGTTTTCACTAATTTTTTAGTCCTTTAGGGGTGGGGCATAAAAGCAAGTAGCTTTTAAGAGCTTATTTGTAAAAGCAAGAACCAAGAAGCCTGCAGCGGTTTAAAATAAGAAAGCATCCAGGTAGGAAGTTGGGTGGATATTATATTTTATAACCATTCTAATACCTCTACTAATCTAGATGCAAAGGATGGGATTCGTTTCATCTGGTTTCTGCCACTGAAGAGGTAGTCATCTATTCGACATGGGTCTTCAAGTCTCTCTCAACAGTCAGGAGAGAGAGATGATCAACTCCAAAGAGTAATTCAACCCATCCTTAGGGAAGTGTTTAAGATACCAGGGATGACTTTCCTTCGTACCTCTCTCACTACCTCAACAGAGACTAAATGCCAAACCCAGCCTCTGAGGTCCACAATGTCAGCCACAGCCTCTGCCCAGTCATATCCTTCATGCTTTTGGATGATAAGGCTCGTCCTCCTCTTCATTTCAAACTTTTAATTTAGTTTCTACAAGGCTGTTTTACTTTCAGTGGAGAAAGGTCAAGAGGATGTAACACCAAGTGCCTAAAGCCAATAGAGGATTTTTCCCTTCACAGGACACAGCAGTGGGAAATGCCATCCCTCAGCATGGGTTAAGTTACACTTGGAGATAATAAATAGATACACTTTTTCCATCACAGAAGTCCAAGTTCCAAATCTGCTGCCTTGGCTTGCAAGATTCCAGCATGCATCAGCTATAGGCTCCCAGCAACGACAGAACAGAAAACAAGACAGCACTGAACAATATCAGCACCACTTCACATCCTTTTCTTGCTTCCCTCCTACTTCCAGTCATCCTCTGCAAACGGCAACGACACAAGGAGTGATGCAGCAAGAGAGACAGGAAAGTTTGCGGCAGGTGGTACTCGGCCACCTGTGCCAGCCTAAACCATCTGCCACATCGCTGGGAGGAAGGAAGGGAGCTGAGCAACAGCTCAGACACAGACCAAAGAAAATGCAGGAGCTCTGGCTTAAATACCGGAGGACAGGGATTGATTCTTCTCTGCATTGTCTCTACGCTGTTCTGGCTGTACATCAAACCCCTCTCTCACGACCTTTTTTGCCTTCTCTAGTAATGATCCAGGAGCAGTTCAAAATGGGATTAGTATAAATGAGAATTAGCCCATGAGCCTGCAGTGGAAGTGGATTATTATTATAATCAGTCCCTTGATTAATGATCAGTCAGTGTCTCACGCCTTATAATTAGAGGAAGGAATCCTTGCTTCTGTTATAAAACAGCAATATCCCTTTCCTTCTGTGAATTTGTACTGGGGACAAAATGCACATCACCAATGATGGGAACAGTATAAAGACAGCATAAAAGATTCAGTCCATGCTCCTAGCAGACTAATGTCTTTCAGAACTTAATCTGACAGCCTTCCAAGGCAATATTATGAACTCTGCATTGTACAGAATCAGTAGCCTTTTCTTAACTCTGAGAATGTACAAGCAAGAAGCTGAGGCAGATACCAAAATTAATCTGTAATTTAGAAGACAACCAGCAGCAACAATATCAACCCTGTTGAAATCAGTGCCTATTTATCTGACCTCTCCTCCCCCTGTTTAAGCTAATTTATTTACCTGGAAAGGGAAGCAGGGAGGAAGAAGGAGAATATTCATGACGGGTGATCTTTGCTCGAAGAAAAAGTATGGTTTTCAGTTTTGTGACAAATAGCAGCATTACTTCTTAGCTGCTTATTTCCAGGGTTTTCCGGTGGTCAGTGTACACTGTGGAAATGGAGAAGGTAAGCTCGCCCAGGCAGACTAAACGACAGGGAGCCCCTCAAGACCTTGCCTATGGGCAAGGAGATGGTCCAAGCTGAGTGATGGACGGTTGGCAATTTAAGAAACGTGATTAGACTCGCACTGAACATGAAATGCAAACATAGTCTTGCATTTCTAATTTTCACAAATTTTTGGTTGAAAACTTTCTAAAATAGTTTCTCTCTCCTACCCTTCCCCCACAGCTATGTCCTTTGGCATCAACCTCTTCCCTCTAGAAATAGGCCTTCAGTCCTGGCAGGACCTGGTATTACGCTAGACCTCAGTTCAGGATTCTTTCTGAAGGCAAGTGTATTGGAATGGAAAGAGATGGATTCCTTCACACTGCTTAATACATCTTTAATATCTGACTACTGGAGAGACTTTATGAACTTTTAAAGTCTTGCATATAAAGAATGAATTAATTAAAAAGAAAGACTTTAATTTCTTAATCTGAGTTACTATATCAGGTTAATTCATGAGGGCATTAGTCTCACCTTCATTCACATGAGTTTGTGACTGAAGTGGTACGTCTAAATTTTCACCCTTTCTAAAAATCACCAGTTTGTGAGGTTAGTGTGATTACAGACTTCTTTAAATCATTGTGAGACACAATCTGTTTTCATCACCTGTGAATTCATGTCTCTTCCCTCATGTGGGGGGATTAACCTTAAAGATTCGGGTTTCCCTTCTCTTTTCAATGACACTTATTCCCATCATACCTGGTATTGCTCACAGTCACAGACCACACAGGATTAAGTGTCATGAAAGGCAGGTGTAGATGTCCCTTCACACTCTGAACGTTGATGGGTCACTATCGTACTGCCCCATTTGCTAAAAGAACATTTTGTGTGTGCTTGCTATTCTGTATTCACATACAGTTCTGCATCATGGCTTATAAAGATTGAACCACATCAGCCTGATGATAGAAAAAAATAAGAAAAGAAAAATAAATGAGGAAAAAAAGACAAATTAGGACAACTGCAATAAAATAACTTAGGACTTCAAAAATAGCATCACACAGTGACCCTTCTTTCTCACGAAGGAACTACTAAACAACCTGCACTGGCTCTCAGACCTCCAGAAGCAGCTTCTCTGCACTGAGGTTCCCAATGTTCCCACCCTCATTGCCCTCCTGCCTTCAGGTGATAATATATTTGCCAGTTTGCTGCAACTGTGCTTTTGTTAACTTTATTAATCCTGCTCTTCCAAAGAAGGTTTGTCCTATGCAGTAATAAAAATATGCAGTCCATCACCTGGGACATGATATCTACTTTTCATTTATCCCAAAATATGGATGAAATCACCATATCAATTCTCCACAATACCAGTAAAAACGCCTCAGTGCTACAATTCCTAATGCAAAGAACTGTCTTTTTCTTTCATATTAATGTTAATGGTTTCTCTCTTAGGGATAAACACCTTAGTAATTTTCTCCTAAATGCAGGCACTGAAGCAATCTTCATTGTTAACTACCTCTAAAACCCCCACTGCATTTGGTTTATTGCGCACCGTACAATACTTTTTCCCCCTCCTCATTGGTATGCAAGAAAAAATAAAGCCGATTTTTACCTTTTATCACAAATGCATCATAAATTGTAAAGGGAAAGAATTAATAGCTCAGTAATGACACTTTAGTAAACAGCAAAAAAAAAAAAATACAACAAGCCACTAGTGAAGAGGTAATGACTGCAGCTGCAAGCAAGGGCTCGCCAGGGATTCAAACAAGCTCTTGTCAGCTTACATGGGGATTGCAGACTTGCCGCCTTCCCCAGTGAGGCTTGTGCAGCCTTGCAGAAGTGAAGCAGGAGGCTGTGGAGTCAGACACCTCATTGCTCTGATAAATGACTGCAAATGATGTTCTGGCTTGCATATATATCCTCTCACGATGACTTCCATAACAAGTGTGCTTACCTCAAACATTCCACAATGAAGGTATTTCTCTTCTCTTCCCTGTGCCCTACTCATCACCAGAGATATAACTTGAGCTAAGAATCTGAAAAGGGGAGGGGGGGGGAGAAGCAAACAATCTGCAGAGTGGCTATTTTAGACTTTTGTAGCATTTCATCAATTGTGCGCTCACTTCTGCCACTGAAATTTAGCTCAGTGTTTATTTGAGGGCTGTGCTCCCTGAGGACTACACAAATCATCACCAATACAAATGCAAAATAGCTATTTTATAGCTGCACTGATTTTGTATTGCTTACAATAATATAATCTAGTATGACTCTGTGACACAAAAGGACTAAGCTGTCATGTCCTTGTGACTTCCATCATGAAGGAGATCCCACCGTTCTCTTTTCTTGGCATTTGCACTAATGTTTCTGGTGCAGGTGAGATGACTAGGTAGCATTACGTGCACAGAGATAGTCACTGGATTGGCATCTATACAGTCCTGCAACACCGCACTCCGTGACCTTCTGGGGACTTGTGGGAACAGAGCCTTAGCTGAAACAGCAGGAACATGTGTCACCTCCACTGTGAGAAGTTCACAAAATGTCTCTAAGGTACCCTCATGTGCAGTACAGCTACCCTGCACTAAGAGATGTTCAGCGGGACCAATTCTTCTCTAACAATTCAAACAAATGTCCAATTTTTTATGGAGTTGATCATCACTTCATACATTCAACATACACTGAAGATTTAATGTAGATCCACTGCTAGGATATCTAGGCTTTAACGTAAATCAGAAATAGTTTAACTGAAGCTAAGTTACTTCCAGTGGTGTAAATGACGCCCAATGGAGTACGTGATACCAAGTTCCATTTTCAGATCCATAGCCTCTGTGTCATTAAGGTTAGAAAAGACCTCTAAGATCATCAAGTCCAACAGTCAACCCAACATCACCATGTCCACTAAGCCATGTCCCACAGTGCCACATCCACAGATTCTTTAAACACCTCCGGAGATGGT
>NW_010548086.1:70717-104846 GCF_000687285.1 Phaethon lepturus | reverse complement strand
CGTCTCGCAACCGACGGGTTTATTGCGTGTCTATAGAAAACGTCAACTTACTGCAAGACTCAATCCGGCCACAACATTTGCTCTTCTTAAACGGCGAAGTAGAGATATTAATACCACTTTCGTTTTTGGCCTGCCGAGCTTTTCCCAGCGTGTCCGTGGAAGGAGCTGTGCGTTTCAGTGGCTGTGTGCTGTTAGCAGCGTTGCTTTAGCCAGGGATTCAGCAGCGGTACCGCCGCTTCCTGCGTGCGAGGCTCAGATACCTGGCTCTCAAGACCCCGCAGCCATGAGGGCTATGTGGGCCGTTTGAATCTGTCGCTATCTGTTTGTTTGTTTGTTTTTTTCTTATTTTGACATTACAGAGAACTTTGTTTTTTTAACTGGAGATGCAATTTAACTGCAAAAAAGTTCTTTGAGCAGGAACTTCATATCATTTTGGCCTTCCTCTCAATTTTTTATCTTTACTGGTGTCTCTTGAGTGTTTTTTAATGTAAAAACTAAATATCTGACTGAATCAAACGTTGATGTTCCATTTTCTAACTGTTAAGCCCACTTCTAAATTAGTAAACCATTTTTTAATAGGCTCAAGTATTCGAGGTATTCAGTTCCGCAGATAGTGTGTTTAACATAAAGAAATGGAAATGGCATCATGAGTTACTGAGCCGCTTTCACCCTCCTCATGGCCAGCAAGCCATGAACGTGTTCCCATGGCAGTCTGCAGGCAGGCAGAAGCGTTCATTTCCTTTCTGCGAAGGTGTTTGTGGCCAGCTTTCAACTGGAAGAGCCTGGAGCGGAGGCTGGCCTGCGGCTGAATCAGAGCAAGTAGGCCATGGTGAGCGGCGAGGGGTGTCTGTATTAATTCGCACTCCTTGTTCTGCTAATGAGGCCATGCCATTTCAGGCTTGGAACAGGCTTATCTGCTTACTAAGCACTAGCAGAGGGAGTGTCTACCTGTGAGAGACTGGAAATATCTCTAATGTCATTCCACTAGTTTCCAAGTCGCACTCTGCAGCAAAGCTCCCTCAAAGAAGAGGCTGTTGCCTCTCCCCTGTTCTGCTGCACGAGGAGGACAGACTAAAGGTAGCTCAAATTCTTTGGGGATAAAATGTATTTCTAGCTCCATAACTGAAACAGATGAATCCTTTCATTTGAAGCTTTTCAGAGTACGTTTCCCCAGTGTAGAAAAGTTCATGAAGGTTGGACAAAGTTAAAAGCAAGGAAGATCTTTGGAACCAGTGTTGGGCAACTGTAAGAGGTGGTGCTTCCAGGCTCACTTATTCTTGGTTATCCTGCCCTAAGGCTCTCTGCTTTTCTTTTCCTCGTGCAATAGGATTATCAGGTTTTTTTGATTGTACAATATTGGTACACTTTACTATTTTACAGTTTTATTTGCAGTGTTTCCAAGATTTGGGGAGAAGCATTTCAGAATAAGCATGTGCTATTATTTCTTGTTCTTGGGGCAGGGCAACAAATAATTATGCCTTTTGTTAATCTTATCTAGAAGAGAGAGAAATCTCTCATACTGAGATTATTTTTTTTTCTCTCATGATTTCTCTCACATTTTCTGTCTTTTATTGGTGTTGTGATATGCAATGCAGCTCTTCCTGTGCGTATCAGTCCTTTTCCTTTCAAAGCAAACTTCAGGGAAAAGATAATGCTTTGGTGTGAATAAGGAAACACACAAGATGAAAGGAAATCACTTGTGTCTAAGCTTATCCTGCAGTCTTCCTTCCCTTCCCCCTTTTTTTCTCTTAGTAGAGGTAGAGTGGGTTTACCGGTTTAGTTTTTGTCTGGGTGGACGAGTGACCCTTTGTTGTTTTAGGGACTCTGAGGAGTTCCTCTGTGCTACCTAAATCTTATCTCAGGAGCTGAGTGCAGGGCCAGGAAGTGTCTTGCCAGATATGCTTGCTCCCCCAGGTGTCCAGAAGTGATCCTCAAGTCTTGATTTTTTTACTTCAGGTTTGTTTTGTGATGGAGACAGTGTTGGAGTCTCACTGTGATGAACAGCACCCTCATCAGGCTGAAGACTTCCATGGGAAGCCGGAGCAGAACAGCAAGCTTTCAGGTATGTCCTAAAATAGGAATTGCTAACATTACGCTTTCATGCTGATATCCTTCATCGCTTCAGGAAGTTTCAGCATCAATTATAAGCCTGTCTGTATATGGTCCTATTGTATAAAGAATTAACGAAATGAGAAGATTTGAGGTTGGTTTTGATTTTAAGCTTATTCCTGCTTTCCATGTGTTACAAAACTTTAGCAGCAGTAATTTGTCATAATTTGCTAACCCCACTATTTATTTATTACAGAAAACATTATTATAAGAAGATACCAGAATTCTAAAACGGCAGTCCTTGAGAATAAAATTCTCTGACCAGACAAGTACACAAAACCAATATTTTGCCTTCTAACCTATAATCTCCAGCCTTATCCTTAAATTTGTTCAGGTGTGCCTGTGTGCATAAAAACACTGTTCTTGCTCTTACCAGACAGGCTGAACTACAAACTTGGGCTCCCATAGTGGTTTTGTTGCTCGTTTTTGGTTCTCTTTGTGAATGTGCTTCAATCCGGACTTTCTGTACAATGCTTGCTGAAGTATTCTGGATGGTCAGCCAGCTGGTACATAAAGGCTAATAATTTTCCTAGAAATAGACAGTCCTCTGTCAGTTGCCTGCACATCCGTGTCCAGAATTACATGAAATGATGCTGCATAACACTTAATTGTCTCACTTTGCAAATGTTTTTCATTCTAGGAAGTAAAAAAATTACTTTAAAATCTGCTCACAG
This sequence comes from Phaethon lepturus, assembly GCF_000687285.1. Lineage (NCBI taxonomy): Eukaryota > Metazoa > Chordata > Aves > Phaethontiformes > Phaethontidae > Phaethon > Phaethon lepturus. The sequence goes on along the minus strand of NW_010548086.1, from coordinate 102,063 downwards.
AAAATATTAGATACTATTATTATACACTGATGGTACCACGATTGTACGTTCCCTCTACCCAACTGGGGATTCAGGCCCCCAAAAGAGAACAGATGATGTATATACTGCTATCAACAAGGACAGTCACTGACTGCTTCTAGCACTTTTCACACCAGAAGCTGTGTTGAGTTACTAAATGCTGTCAGTGCCTTGGGGAGACAGTACTCTGGCCTAGGATCTGTAGCCTGTGTCACCCAACTGTTAGTGCTCTGACACCATTGACCTTTGTCCAGGCAGGAACTTGAATTCAGTGTCGGATAAAACAGAATATTTGGCAGATTTTTTTAGCAGTTATTGAGAGCGCTTTCCACGATTGTTAGTATCTACCTTAGGACTGTTAGACTGGTGGCACAAAACAACGCAAAACCTGATATGGTAAGGAGAATAGAAATCTGCTGGTTTCTGAAGACTTAGAAGATGTGCCTTTTGAGTCCTTGGTAGGAGTCCTGCTTTTTGCCAGAGTTAAGGCCTTTTTTCCTAACCAAGCAACTTTACTGGAGAAATTCCATTGCAAACTTTATGTTGTAAGTTACTGTCAGTATATTTTTTTTTTGGTAAAAACTGAAGCTTAAGCAGCTCTGATCAGAAGTCAGACTAAAATACAAGCATTGGAACAAAACTGTAAGTTGCTTTGTTTGGAGCAGGTTAGATAGCAAACTAGTTCTAAACAATGTTGTTCTAACAGAGCCTGTTAGAACTGTATCACCGTTGAAAATAATTTTCTGGCTCTGTCCTGTGGCTGCTGACCTCTAGGGATGAAGTTTGTGTAGGATGTTTCAGAACCCAATAACAGGATTATCTTCCTCAGGGGAAAGGCCTGTGCTTTTGAGTGATGCAGTAACATTTTGGTGTTAAGTTCTTTATAGTTCTATTACATTGGTTCATCTCTTAATGTCTTTGACTATTCCCAGGGAAAATGGAATACAAATATCAGCCTATTCCCTTCCTGTATTTTCTGAAGACTTCAGAAAGGTTTCTTGAATGTCTTACATTTGTTATGTAATACATGAGCGTTTGTGTAAAAGTTGAAATTACTGTGCAAACTGGAAATACCACTTCTTAAATGATAAAGCTTTTATCAACAATCCTTTTTTTTAGTGACAAAACAACAAGAATTACAGCAATAACAGATAATAAACTTCTTAATAAAGTTCTGAGCACATAGGCAATACGAATGCCATAAGTTCAAAAAATGTTATATAGTAACTTCTTGAATTTTTAATGTTAGTTTCAACAGAAATTTTTACTATATTGACAGGAAAATGAAATTATTCCTTGAACTTTCAATTTTCTGCTTTTCAAGGTGTTTAACTTAATATGCCTCTGTAAAATTGGGGAATAACCAGTTGACCTGTATTCCTTAGCCTTTCGTAAATTATTAGGCACAGGGTCCTGTACATCTTCACTGTTAGTACAAGTCTGGTCATTTTTATCCTAGGATATTTTTAAAGTTTTTAAATGTGATTCCTAGCAGAACTGATAAACCTTTTACTTGCATTTGTTGATCAAAACAGTATCTTAAATGACTGTTAGCGGTTTTGGTGTGTAGCGTAGAGGGTTTTTTTTTTTCATTCCTGAAATACGCCTCCCCCGCATGGCTTAAACCAAAGTAACTTGGAGAAGCAGAGGGAACAACTTAAAGGAAAAAAATAAGTAAATGGATACTAAGAGAGGTAGCAGGGTTCAGCATGCAAAAGTATTTTTAGTATGTTGGCTTTTACAAATTTTTGAAATTAAAAAAAATCCTACAATCAAAAATTAACTATAACTTGAATTACCAACTAATTTACTGGGCTTTTACTAGGAAGAAAGGGTTCAGACTTCATATTTTCTTGATGCATAAAGTGAGCTAACATAGAAGGTTGGGGCTGCGTGCTAATCCATACTTTGTTTCTAGCATATCAGTGTTATTTTGAAAATGATTCTCATTGCTTATGGCTTACTAATAAAACATAGTACATTTTTATGTATAGCATACAATTTATATATTTGTGTTAAATTTAGTTTATTATTTATTTTTAGGATGAAAAATATATACAGTTTTTTCTTCCATTTGATTGACTTTCCAAATACCAATTTGTCCTTGTTTGTGTATAATAAAATATTCTTCACCCCTGCTTTACAGAAATCAATCACAGCCTCTACATACTTGATAGCTTGAAAAAAAGTAAATTCTTATGCAGGGTATAGAGAACACTTAAACTACACGGATTTGTAAACTGAATGGAAAAACTACATAATTTTAAAAAAATAATACAGTACAACATCCTTGTCATGCCATCTAGTGATTGCAGCACAAAGTGCAGCAACTTAAATCCAGAGCAAACATGGCTTTTTTGTGTTTACTATTTTAAGTAATAGTGTGAAATATTGCATTATTGATCTTAAAAAAAAAAAAAAAAAAAAAAAATTCTTTTCCTACATTTTGATTTGCATCCCATGGATGTGTTCCTGGGCTGACGGAAACAACTATTACAGTTTTTTCTTTTACGAAACTGACATTGCAAGTCTAATGAAAACATTTATCAGTGATCTGTAATCTGATGTCTTACTAACCAGAAGGCTTTTGCCCTCTCAGGAACAGCTAGATGGCAGATAAGTTAAAAAAAAAATTTTTTAAATGCTGGCACTTATAAGGGAGTGTGAAGAAGAATACAATAATATCAAGTATGCAGATGGTAATGTCAGCAGGGATATATACCTGTCTGCTGGTTTTTCCTCTGTTTATGTGAATTCATAGTCCTATGAACTGAAATGTGATTTGTGATTTCAAATATAGAGCAAGTATTGAATCAAGCGATGAAATTCCTAACTTACTTTCCCCATTCTGTCCTGCAGGAATAAAAAAAGATATTGAAAAACTTTATGAAGCAGTGCCACAGCTTGTAAACGTGTTCAAAATTAAGGAGAAAATTGGAGAAGGTAAATGTTTTATTTTAACTTGCTTAGACTTAGATTTCTTTTGGTATTTCTAACTTAAAAGGTATAAATCTAAGATCCCAATATATGCAATTTAAGCCAAATGCTTTTTTGATTTACTTCTTGGTCTCTGTAGGAATTCTAATATGTTGCTGAGTATATAACTGTGTTAATTAGGGACATTTTCTTGAAAATCTGGTATATGAAAACCTTTAAAAAAAAAGTCATTCAAGTTTTGAGAATTACAAATTTTTGAAGTAGATTTGAATAAATAAGTCTTGACACTCTGTTCTTTTTCTCTTTTACATGAGAAATCTGTTTATATGCATCTGTGTTTTGACATATTTAACTGCTGTTCTTTAAGTTAGCTTTGTTTCCACTGAAACCCTGGGGGCAGAACTGGAGAAGGAAACTGAAAGATTACAGCTGCTTTATTAAAAAAAAAAAACCCTAAAGTTTTTTTAAGACATACAGTATCAAATTTTATAACACTTGTGTACACCCTGCCTTCAGCAGATACTATTGCAGATACCTTCAATAAACATTAGACATGACTATAAATAGATTCTTAGATACTTCTGAGTTTGGGATTTCAGCATTTTTTGGAACTTTACCCATTTGATCTCTGAGATGCTTTGTGATGCTCCACACTTTTTAAACAGAGATGTTGATGAGAAGCTGGATTGTTTTACAGCTGTTATGTGATGGAATACCTGTGATGGCAGGGTAGATGGCTAAAAGTTTTTGTCTCAAAACCCCCCCAAAAAAAACAAACCACCAAAAAACCCAGCTCCATTCACCACAACAATACAGAATTTCAAAAACAACCACAAAAAAAAAGGAGTTCTGCCTATCGTAAAAAAAGATAGTATAATTAAACAAAATCTCTGGTTATGAATAGTGCCCTGATTTTGCTCTTGAGAGCAAACAATGCTTTTAAAAAATACCACCTGCAGTTCTGCAGAATTATGAAAAAACACACTCCAACCTAGGATTCCACTCTGGAGTCACTTTCATTTTAGCAGTTCTCACCACCAAAACTAATGTCTTAGGTCAACTTGGTAACCCTTGTTGCTATAATCAATTCTACTGAATGTATGGGACTCCAGATTTTTTTTTTAATGGCTGCAAGAAGTATTTAGAGTTTTTGCTGGCATTTTGATGTATGTATGCATTTACTAGTTGAACTAGCATGATGCAAACACAATACCTAAAATGTAATCAAAAGTAATTTGTACTGTTTATTTGTATGGAAGAACACCTCCTCTTGTATGTTCAGATATCTCAGATCATTAGGATAAATGAACCTCCTACGAGGTGTATTAGGATGTTCTTAAAACGAAATGGGTGGGTTAGTTTATCATACAGTCTGAATACTCCCTTTCTCATATGAGTTTCTCACATTCTGTCTATGTGGTAATGCTCTGAGCAAACAAATAGACTTCTCACATGATGCGTAACTTCACTTACTTTAGAAATAAGGTAACAGAATTAAGAAAAATGTAGCAATTTCAGAAGTGCTTGGAATAGTAAAGGCAGTGCTTTCCAGATGAGCATTATAGAACCCACTTAGATCATAGGGAGAGAAGAGTTAGATGTCAGATGAAAGTAAGCTACCTAAACAAGAAAGCAAATCAAAGACAGGAAATTTACCTTCAAAGAGCTCTGTGTCCCATGCAAGTTAGACAGTGTTACATTTGCATTTTTACTGACATAAAAAACTTGTATACAAGATCACTGAATTCAGTAGTAGAAAAAAGGAACTGCATTTTTCTCTTCTAGAATCTGCTTTTGATCTAGTACCAAGTATATTGCAGGATTGTGAACGGTTAGATCACTTTGTAAAAATCTGAATTGACCTAATTGAAAATGATGAAGACAGTGGTTTTCTCCCTTCTTTACAGGTACTTTTAGTTCTGTTTACTTGGCCACAGCACAACTACAAACAGGATATGAGGAAAAAATGGCCCTGAAACACTTGATTCCAACCAGCCACCCTGTGCGAATTGCTGCTGAACTTCAGTGCCTCACAGTAGCAGGGTACCTAAACAAAAAAATTATTATTGTCGTGACTAAACTGCTGAACATTATTTCACTATTCTGTATTTATTTATTTTAAGTTTTGTCACTTCGCTTGCTTTTTTTTAACTGCAGAAATGTATATGCTTTTTAATACGAGCAAATAAGAAATGGAGTGTCATACCTGTAATGGATGCCCTTTTCTGCTAGTCTCAGTTTGTGGATGGTGCCGTATTTTCCATCCTAGAAGTTCTATGATGTATCTCTGTGATAACAAAAATTCCAGTTCTCAAATGCTTGGAAAAATAATCTCTTAATCAGAAAATTGTGGTTTTAGCAATGAATACTTGTTGCCATAGTGTGCTGAATAGCACCTTCGTAAAGTAATTGGTATCATGAAGGTTCGGTCCTACATTTAAATTACAGCTGTGACTACAAACTATGGCCCCACAAATAATCTGTGGAGCCTACATTGCAAATTGCAGAACTCAAATGGAACATAGCAATAAGAGGCAACAGCGTAACGACTGACTGCTGTCAAAATATAAATTTAGATTATAAAAGAAAGCCTGACTGAAGTTTTTAAGAAACAAAGGAAAATAAACATCCATCTTCTAGTCTTTATTCAGTGACATTACTTTTCTTCTAGGGGACAAGATAACGTTATGGGAGTTAAATACTGCTTTAGGAAAAATGATCATGTGGTTATCGTTATGCCATATCTGGAACATGAATCCTTCTTGGTGAGTCCCAGACATTTTATATGTAGTAAAACTTTAATTAAAAGCAGTTGCATAATTACAGTATCCAAATAATCTTTCAGGACATTTTGAATTCTCTTTCCTTTGAAGAAGTGAGGGAATACATGTTTAATCTGTTTAAAGCGTTGAGGCGCATTCATCACTTTGGTATTGTTCACCGTGACGTCAAACCCAGTAACTTCCTCTACAACAGGCGGCTAAAAGAGTAAGTCTGTCCAGATGACCATATTGTGATCTCATCTGGGGATCTGTGCCTTGGCAGAACAAAGCCAATTAGGCTTTTGGGTTTTTGTCCTTCTAGCTGCATAATATGTAAGATTTTTATATATATATATATATATAAAAGATATATATATTAGCTGCTTAAGTAATAAAGCTAAAAAAATGTTTTTTAATTTGTAAAACTTTCCTTTCTGTGTGTAGGGATTTGAGGAGAGAAGGAATTTTTTTTCATACTTAATGTAATGTCTGCCTTAGGGTGTCAAGTACCTGAAAAAATGAAGATTTTACTATTGAGTAAAAGCACTACATTTTTGAATAAGAATGGGACTAATCAGTTTGGTTTTTTAATGAGACAGCTAATGGTGACTTGTGGTGCATAGGCTGATACTTGTAAATTTTTACTCGTGGGTAGAGTAAAACTGATGCAGATAAGAAGATAGCTGGATTTGGGCTGCTTTCACCTTACATTGAATTAATGTTTATAACTAGCAGGATTGGGGTTTTTTTCTTGCAAGCTACAATATTTAAAGACTGTAAAAAACGAGGTACTGCTTTTTCATGAAGAGCTTAAACGCATAGAATAAAGTAATGTTTCAGTGCTAGCAGTCCTGTAGCTGTACTGGTGAGTATTGTGCTATGTACAGTTGAGACATTTTGTTGCTGGAGCGTGTCCAAAGAAGGGCAGCTGGTGAGGGGTCTGGAGCACAAGTCTTATGAGGAGCGGCTGAGGGAACTGGGGCTGTTCAGCCTGGAGAAAAGGAGGCTCAGGGGAGACATTATCGCTCTCTACAACTACCTGAAAGGAGGTTGCAGTCAGGTGGGTGTCAGTCTCTTTTTCCCCAGTAAGAAGATATAGGACAAGAGAAAATGGCCTCAAGTGGCACCAGGGGAGGTTTAGGTCGGATACTGGGAAAAATTTCTTCATTGGAACAGCCTGCCCAGGGAAGTGGTTGAGTCACCATCCTTGGAGGTATTTAAAAGACGTGTAGTTGTGGCACTTAGGGATGTGGTTTAGTGGGACTTGGCAGTGTTAGGTTTATGACTGGACTCTGATCTTAAAGATCTTTTCCAGCCTAAATGATTCTATGTAGTGAAAGTTTGTAGGCAAGATTTGATTATATTTTGCCAAACCACAAGCTTAAAAATTTGAGAAATACTGTTGTGGTTGTTTTTTTTTTTTTTTTTTTTTAAAACTGGCAGAATGAATTCGTACTGTCATTTTGCTCTTCCAGCATTTCAGCCTTAATCTCTACTTTGGGTGTGGAGGCCATGGAGTTGAGTTTGTCTGAGACCCAGAGACAGCTGGATTGTCTCTGTACTGGTTGTAGCAAAAAATACTACTTCTAAAGACAGATCTGGCGTGTGAACTACTGTAGTCTTACCTGTTTGAAGACTGAAGTAAATTCCAGTAGTATTGCTTAAAGTCTGCAAAATTCTCAGCATTGTTAGTCTTGTCTGTCTTTACTGCTGCATTTGTGCCTCTGCCCATGGGAATCCTGCAAGGGTCAAGTCACACTTGACTGTCGCCTGAAGGTTCGGAGCTGTAGGACTAGAAGAAAGGACTTGCTAGGAATATTTTTTTAACACCACTGGAGAAAGTATGCACTTGAGAAAAGTTTGGGGTAAGAAACAATGAAGCAAGATGGGTATAGGGTAAAAACATTGAGGGAATAGGTGAGATAGGACAAGAGGATGCGAAGGAGGAAAATAAGACTGACGATGCTGGTAACGTACAAATAAGCAACTTATTGAGTAAAATGTGAAAGATAGATAAGTAAACAAGTAATAAATAGTGAATTGAACCAACTGATGGATACTTTGTGACTCCTGCTTCTAAATTTGTGTCTTTCAGGTATGCCTTGGTAGATTTTGGCTTGGCACAAGGAACCCCTGATACAAAAATTGAACTTCTCAAAGCTGCCCACTCTGAAGACCAGCAGGGAAGTTGCTTGCAAAATAATCCCACCATAGCCTTGGGAAATGGGGTTTCTGTCGGTGTCACAGCACCTAAGCAGATAGCTCAACAGGCAGCCTCAAAAGCAGCTGATAAAAGGTCCATCTCGCTTTCAAAAACACAGATTAAACAAGGAAGAGGAGGAAAGGTTCTCAGTCTTTTTCACTAATACTGTTGTATGTTTAACGTCTTACTTCATCCAGCAGGGGGAGATGTCATCCTTGAACAGAAGCTGTGCATGCCTGTCTTGCAGGGTCCCAATGTGACGCAGAATCACACTTTTAATATCAGAGTGGCTAGTTTTACGTAGCCCTATTGGCATCATGCATTCTCTGTTAGACAGAATACAATGCTGAAGGCTGTACAAAACCCTAGCATGGCTTACTATTTAGACAGCCTTAAATCTTTTTTTTTTTTAAGTGACATGTACTGTGGAATTCCTCCCCAAGCCCATAATTATTCATCTAAGTTTAGTTACTTAGTTGCATAATAAATGCAGTACAGATGACATTCAGATTGTCTTGGGGCACTTCTGAGGTGTGATTCATTTTGTAAGCATGTTTGCTGTTCTGTCTAGACCATGTTTTCTTCATCCACAGTAAACTGATGCCTGAAAATGACTTACCATGCAGCTGTTCTTGTTCTCTGTCACTTCATACTTTTTTTTTAAACTGTCAGTATCCATCTGACTGTGTGTTAGATAGGATCCTTATTGTCCTTTTTGTTGGTATTGTAGGAGGATTCTGTGCACCATTCTGTTCAGCGCTCTGTCTTTGGAGAGAGGAATTTCAATGTCTATAGTTCCACACACCAGGAGAACTCAAGTACAAAAGTAAGAAATACGACTCATCAGTAAGAGCAATCTGTTACATATTTGAAAAATTATAGAACTGATCTGTAAGAGTGGACACTACCCCAGGGTGCTGTGAAACTAGAAGTTTTTGAGTAGATTATTAAGTGTGTTTTGGCTGAAAGAATTTTTCAGTTCTGTTTCAGTCCCTTTTGAAACTCTTTAAGAGCTAGTTATGTAGCTGGCTCCCTAGCTGATATGGTTTGTATGCTAAATTAATCTTTTTTCCTACACATGTATCTGTGCAACTAAGATATACTTAGCTGGTAAAATTTCTTTTTTTTTTAATTTTACAGTTGAATGATGGAGAGAGAACTTGTAATAAATATTTTTCTGTAGTTTTTGGAATTAGTATTTAATATGACAAGGGGGAAACCCCAACTAAATTAGAGGGTTTGGCCAGCAGTGATCATCTTATTGTAGAATTAAGAGATAGTGCCTATGTGTTGCTGTGGCATTTCATATACATTTTTTTTATTCTCATGTTGAACCAAAAGAATTCTTGAAACATTATACTAACTTGAAAAATACTTGTTTTGTAGCTTCAGAATATCTAATGTGTATTGTTTTTTAGTAAACACTGAAAAATGTTTTCTGAAGGGGAGGAAATCGGGATATTTAGAAAGCTTCAGTGTCTGCTTTATAGATGCTGTGTTAAAAGGGTTTGCTGTATTCTGTTCTAAAATTGCAGTTTCTTGCTCATGAGCACCTGTTCAGTCTTAGTATTTTAGGAACTGGCCTATCTATATGTAAAGGGAAGCTTCTTAATTATGTCACCTTCTCTAAAATATCTACATTGCAGCTCATAAAACAATCAAAGACGGTAGATGTTTCATCTAGGAAGTTAGTAACAAAGAAGAAGATTATTTGTACCAAAACAGTGAGCAATGGGGCAGCCAGGAAAGCTGCCAGTGGTTGTCCCTCAAACCTGACCTGTGACTGTTATGCAACGGATAGAGTTTGCAGTGTTTGCCTTTCAAGGTAATTTGCTTTGATAATGTTGTAAAATTGTCTGCTATGCTGTCAAGCAAGGCCAGAAACTTAGATTTACTAGACAGCTGATTTAGGAGATGAAAGATAGCATTTGATCTGTGCAACCCTTAAAACACTGAGTATGTTCTTTTTAAACAAGAATAGTTCATGGACGTAATGGAATAATTGGTTTGCTGCTAACTGCAGCAAGAGAGATTCACTGTTAATGATTTTTTGTTGTTGTATTTACATGTGTTGTAGGAAATTGCTTGAGTTAATTGCAACACTTAGATAACTACTACTGACAGATTGATGTATTGTCTTATCTAATAAGCCTAAATTCACGCCAATGGTTTGGATTCTGAAAATAATGACATGTAGAATAGAAAGGAAACATGACTGGTTTATAGTTGTTCATTTTAAAAATAATGTTCAAGTTTTAATAATAGACAGGTTAGAGAATCTTAATAACTCAGTTCAACTCCATCCCTCTGCAGTTAGTTTTGGTTATGATCTACTATTACCTTTTATCCAAATGTTAAGGAACACAGATTAATGCAGAGAATTCTGCTTACTAGGCATAGTCATGAAACTGCGGGGTCCCTCTTCCCAGACTGTCAGAATATGGTGATATCAACTTCATTTCAGAAGTCTGAAACATGAGGAATTTGCCAGACTCAAAAGAGAAGTGGCCCATAGAAGAAAGGCACTTTAAGACATACAAGAAAGCTCTGGAAAGTTTTGGTTTTTGTTTTTTGTTTTTTTAAATAATGGTAATCTCACACCTTTTATTTAATTTAACAAAAAGTAAATTCTTGTCAACACTCAGAAATAGTGAACCTTAGTTTGCTGTGGACTAATACAAAGCCAGAGCATCCACATTCAAGAATCTAGTACATCTTTTGCCTTTGGTTAATTAACCAAAGAGAGTTGAGACTAATTAGTTTCAACTTTAAAGTTTCCTATGAAAACAAGCCTTTAGCAAAAATGATGCTGCTGTTGAACAAAATGAAAAAAGGTTATTGTGAGTGAAGTATGCAATAAGTATTTCTGTTGCATTACCTAATGCTAGATAATAAAAATATAATAATACAATAGATAGTATAACAAGGCTATTATCTTATGCAACATGATAATTTCATGCTAGATAGTTGTAAGATGCTTCCAGCTTCTACAAAACTTGAATAAGGCAGCGTTAGGCTGCTTACACATCTTACACAAGTATATTCTAAAAATAATATTAAGAATTACTGTAATTAGAACTCATTTATCAAGTTTTATATTATAAACATGTTTGTCTCTTATTACAAGGTGTCAGCAAGTTGCTCCCAGGGCAGGAACACCTGGATTCAGAGCACCGGAAGTATTGACAAAGTGCCCCACTCAGACCACAGGTACTGCACACCAGGCTGAAACTGATGCCTTTTTTCACCTTTTGATCCATCTCATTTATGCATATTATCTTGTCTGTCTTATGGGAGGGTTTTTGTTTACATGTGAAATTCATTTTATTATTCTTTCTAACACTTACCAAGCATTTCCTGATTTTAATTAAAAGATTATTATTCAGAGTAAGAACAAGTTAGGAATCTTTTTCCTGTGTTTGAAACTTGAATATGTCTTTGTTCATTTGGGGGGTAGCACCATATGCAGGAGTTGAATACAATTTTTATCAAGTTTCTTGGCTTACTGCGTTATTTATTCAAGTAGAATCTTGAGTAAGTCTTGGGGATAGGACATACTTAGACTTTTCTAGACAGATTGTCACATGTAGTTTGCTGTCATAGCAGGCATGGTTACTGGTATAATTGCAAATGTCCTTTAATTGGTTAATACTTTCAATTATATTTTTTCCTTTTTGCTAGTGTTTTAAACAGCTAGTCTATAAATATCATGATTTTTTCATACTAAGTTTTTAATTTCTCAGGGTTAAAAATATCAAGTTGTTAAGTTTCAGTAGTCTGGGTAGATATCAGGGCAGAGCAGAGGGATGGTTAATGCATTAGCTGATGCAAGTAGGATGGGAAAGGTTGTGCGTACTTAGAGAACTGAGGACCAATAAAAGCAAAGTTACCTGTTCAACATTTGGTGTGTGACCAGGAGTTTTGACTTATGAAAAAGGAGGAATATAAATGTCCTCCAAAATTGGGTTTATAATAACGATTGTTAAGCCACTTTTTTTCTGGGTATCTTTTGAGAACATTTAAGTACTTAGTATGTATACACATTCAGAATAGACTTAACAATACATTTGATCAGCTTATCCCTAGATAGCTTAATGTTATTTGAAACAACATCTGTGCTGTGGGTATGACTGGGATTTCAAGAGGTACGGCAGCCTGTGTGAAGTTACTGTGCCTGTGCTGTAAAAGACAGCTTTATGGGCTAGAAGACATCCAGAAATCCAGGACAAGTTTAGACAATCTCTGAAGCTGTCTAGACAGAATTTAGTCAGAAAGAAGACATACCTAGGAAATCTTGGACACATGCTGGTGTTAAATATGCTTTCAGACGGTTTTCTCTTCTCTAGGGTAATGGAGAGCAGGATTACAGAAAATATGGGTAAATCTGGAAACCCTTGGGCGTGGCACAGTCAGCCCTAAAAGTACTGAGTCAGTGGTGCCGAGCTCCTGTAGTATGTCAACAACGGCCTTAATTAGAACTGGGTAGACAAATACTAATATTTATGAGATTATGTTGTATTTGAACTAACAAATCCTCTTGTCCACTTCCATCTGGGACTGCTGTAGTTGCCTCCTTGTATTCCTGACAATTGTACTACTAGTTTCGGTCTCTCTGCTGAGACCAAGTTGCCAGCTGGATCCAGCTGACTATCCAGAGCTACCTTAGTGCATCTGACCCGGGTTCACAGTGCAGGGAACACAAACACCCAAGTTGACATTATACAGGTCCGGTTACACTGTAACTTGATTTGTTCCTCTGCACCCCTTTCCTCAGTCTGCCTCACTGGTTGGGTAACAGCATAGAGAGGAATCATGATTTTGATGTCATTGCACAGGATCTTGCAGTCTGCTGATAATCCCTGCTCTACCAGAATTGTAGGGCCAGGATTTACTAGCCATTCAGATATATGATGTCTATTAATTTCAGCAAGAGTTTAAGTGATTAAACTTCCTTAAAGGTCTTGTCCTTGACAACTCCAGCTTTCCCAACCACATACTCAGAGTGATGCACAACACCTCAAACAGATATTATGATCTTTTTGACAGTGATACAGTAATACTAGAACTTTTTTACAGGAACTAGAAGAAAGATACAAATTTTTTCCACTGTAAATTGTGCCAAATGATTGACTTGTGTTTTTATTTTCTTAATAAAATACTTAAAATCTGTTTTTGCAACCAAAGTCAACTTGACACTTTTTTTTTCCAAAATCCTGTGCTAATAGTGTTTATAACTAAAATGTCCAATTTAATTGCTGCTTATTTTATTATTTTTCTGAAGAGAAGTAGAATAACTAACTATGGCTTTATTACCCAACTGTTAATTTTTCTCTTTAGAGTTTGAGAATTCTTCAAACTCTCTCCTTCACTTTCTAGCCTTCTCTCAAAATGTGCATCTTAGTGAGCCAAAAAATTATGGCAGACAGGTATTCTCATAACTTTCAGTATTAAAGTTTCCATCATGCTTTGGCATCTATCCCCAGAGTACTCTCTGTACTCTTCATAACACAATGAAAGTGATGAATAACTTCTAACTATTACAGTTCTTAAATTGGCTATCTTGTCAAGTGATTTCAAATAAGAGGAACAAAGTTCATAGTAAGATAAATTTTTAAATCTTTTTTTAAAATTCAGATTTGCATTAATTTGTGAATTATTTTTTTATTTATGATCTTCATATAAGTTTTCTTCATATGAAGCAAACTTAAGTAAGTATCAAAACTAGCCAGTTTTTCACCTCCTCTCATCTCTCTGGGGTAAACAACCTCAAACATTGGTTTGGTACATTTTAAGTTTAGCAAGTTCACGGAATTACTCATATGAAAAATTCTGTGGAAAAGCTTAAACACTCCATATGCATCAAAGCAGGAAATTATTCTTCAATCTAATTATAGTAATTTTCACTGTTTGCTGAAGTGTTATATATGTGACCAAAGTCAGTAATTCAGAACATAACTTTTTTTTCTGATAGAAACTTTTCAGGTCATAATTTCTTTTTAAAGAAAGTTGTGATTTTGTTTGAGATTAAATTGTGAGTTTAGTTATTACCGAGTTTGCTTTCAATTGCAGCAATTGACATGTGGTCTGCAGGAATCGTATTCCTTTCTCTGCTGAGTGGACGGTATCCGTTTTACAAAGCAAGTGATGATTTAACTGCTTTGGCACAAATCATGACAGTTCGTGGATCCAGAGAAACCATTCAGGCTGCTAAAACTTTTGGTATGCAAACCTTAATTATGGGGAAACGGGGAAAATGTATGTTTGGTTTGCTATTGAATGCAGTGACTTACAATCTGTGATTTTTTTTTTTTTCTTAATATATAAATATATTTTTAGGTTTGGGAGTTACTTTGGAATCTATATATACAGAGTTTTAAGGAAGTTTTGTGTTTCTATCTTTTATAATTTGTATATGGGGTACTTCATGCCATAGGCTTCCCAACATGTCTACTGCCTTTCACTAAGTCAGGGCCACTTGAGGTAAAATATGCCAATTAAATGTTTTCTACAGGCATTTGGTTAGAAACTTGAGGCAATGCTTCTATTCCTGCAAAATTTGCCCTGGAGGCTTAAGTCAATATGATTTAATATTTAGGTGATGTAAATCTTGCACCCCGCCCCTCCCCCCCAAGAAGCACTAGTAAAAAAGAAAACCAAAACAACCAACAGACTGTGTGCTTTAAAAAACCAAAACCACCACCACAAAACACACAATTAAACTAACCATTCCCCTAATTGTTTGCAAGCCAAATGCTGCATCACTTGCTAGCTGGAAGTGTAACTGACAGCATCGATTTTCATTCTCCAGAGGTGTAAGAATCAGGGTATCTAATTTTCTTTAGTTCTGTTAAAATGGCAGTGAAATGCAAAAAGATGATGTGTGGGGTGGGCGACAATCTATTTCTACATAACTTCACAAACAAACCCAAACAGCTTTGCTCTGACCAGAACTGCAACTATTATCCTTCTGACTTGCTGGAGCTATTGCTGTAAAACATGACTGTGTGTTTTGTTTTTTTTTGGGGGTGGGGTGGGGTGGATTTGTTTTCATTTGTTTTCATTTGTTTTTTGTTTGTTTGTTAATGTTGGTTACACTTCAAGACTTGAAGTTTCTCTGAAACAAGCTTAGAAGTTACAGTTGCATAGAAAGTATAATAAAATGTTGCTTACTGTAAAATTTTTTTTCTAGGTAAATCAGTTCTGTGTACCCAAGTTGTCCCAGCACAAAACTTAAGAACCCTCTGTGAGAAGCTGAGAGGAACAAATAGCAGCTGTAAGAGATCCCAGGGTGAAGTGCCCAGCAAGTCTGTCAATGACTCAGCTTTGCCAGTTGCAGTAGACGAACAGTGTGCTCCTGACACACTGAGAAAACAAATTCAACACTTAAAAAGCTTTCAGGAAGGTGATGGTGCTTTGGAAATGAAGGCAACAGACATGAAAGGATGGGATCAGGTTCCTGATGAAGCATATGACCTACTTGATAAGCTACTAGACTTAAACCCTGCAACAAGAATAACAGCAAAAGAGGCTTTGCTGCATCCTTTTTTTAAAGGCATGAGACTCTGAGAAGCTACCATATTCTGAGGTAGTTTTACCTTATTGCCCTCAACATTTATGCTCATTGAAATACCATCACACTGTGCACAGAACTACTGAAATTTTGGCTTGTATAGTTGGACTGCAGATACAGGTTTACCTTCAGAAATACTTGCAGATGTAAAAATTACAGAAACATCACTAACATAGACACTAGGACACTTCTGAGGGGTTATTGCTGTGTATACCTGCTGTCTAAGTTAACTTTGATCAAAAACTACAAAGAAAAAGAGTTTCACAAGCTCTGCGCTTAATTCTTGAGATATTCCCTTAAAACTTACAAATTTGCCTTAAGGTATGACTGAAATAAAGCGCTTGAGAGACTTTTTTCTATACTTGCATACCTCTGCTTTGTTCCTGATTAGTACATGAGGGACTGAAAATGGAACAAAGTGTGTTAATTTTGTTCAGACTGTTTTCAGAGAACAGTATAACTTTGGGAGTGTTGCTAGAGGAGGGGCCAGGTGCTGGAAGTTATATCATCAAAAGAAAAGCGTAACTGTTTTAAAAGTACATTTTTGTTCCCGTCTGGTTGTTCCTACTTAGGTGATAGTAATAAATGCAGTTACTCATTTTGCATAGCCCATGTTTCCTCAGTGCCATGGGTAACTGTCAACATTCAACAACTGCTGCCTGCAGAATGTCTCGTGTGACATGCATAAGTTTGATTTCTGTTATGGAAATTGATTTTTTTTTTTTTAAAAGAATATCTGTTAAATAAAGGATTTGTTTTTATAACTTCAGAAGATTGCCTAGAGATGCTTCTGTAAAAATTAGTCAGGTACGGTTTCCCTGTGGGATGTTTCTGTTCAGGAAGAATTATGCACATTTGTTTCCTGCATAAATTCCTCAGTGATAGAAGGACTTTTCAGATAGCTGTAGTGTATATGACTGTCATAGTGGCAGTATCTTAATTATCAAGGAAGTCTTACCACAGAGTTAGAAGCTAGCTATTGTCTGGTCCTAAGTAGGAAAAACAACCTTAACCTCTAACCCTGTACATTCAATGTGCAAAGTTACATTATGTTCAGCAGATAAAACCCTTGATAATTCCAGAGACTGAAACTTAATAGTGTTTTTCCATGTACATTTCTTGAAATGCTAATGGAGTTGTTGCTGTAAGAGGTTACAAACCATTCTGAGAAAAGATTACTGCTTTGGTAACTTTTGTATAAGCCTGCTCGTATGAGCTGGTGGTTATGACAGAGCAAAAGTCCTGACCAGGGCTGAGGCTGAAGACATTATTTCAATATATTCAAAATCTTGAATACATAGAAAGTGATGGTAATGTCGCTCTGTTCCTGGCATCAGCTGTTAGAGAAAAATATTTGCAGATGTCAGAATATTGATTGCAGAAAATCTTGAAACCCACAAGACCCTGGGGCCCAGGTCTTAGTAATTCTTGCTGTTTATATAATTTCAACACAGCACGTCACCGAGAAATTATTTATCTAAAGGAACTGTGGCCAAATTTGGCAAGCAATGCTGTCTGCCAGTGTCTGCAGATGTATTGTTTCCTCCTACTTCACTCGTGCTGTCTATGGTCTTATGAGAGCACTAGCTGACAACAAGCAAAAATATGTCAACCATCTATTGTGAACTTTCTAAACGACTTCAGCTTTTTAAGCTTTCCTGCTAACCACAGCATTGAGCGGCTCCTTGCAGCAGGCACTACAATTAACTGCTGCACAAGTTTAATAGCCAAAAAGGGAAAATCATTGCTAATGGTGTTTTTAACAAAATATTAAGGGTAAATAAAATTCTGTAAGGAACCTAAGCTCAGTGCTTTCCATGACAAGCTAGAAGAACACATTGTCATTCCTTCCTCCAGATAGCTATTTAAAATCTAGAGAGTTTTTTTTTTTGGAGGAGGATAAAGTGAAAAGGAAAATGTGTTTGAACAAGCGTATGCTTACCAAGTTCTTTTTTGTATCACTCTACAAAAGAATGAAAGCTAGAAGTAAAATGTTAAATGCAATGGGCTCTCAATGAAGAAAAAAAAAGAGAAAGTTCTGCTTCTCCTGTGGTTCTAAGAATCTCTCAAAGCCATATGCAAAAGCCAAGTACCAAGATTCCTTTAAAGTTTAATTACATGATTTGAGATGTTTATAAACTGAATGTGAATCTCCTACCATGCGAGCTGCTATTAGAAGAGACTCCGCACAGAAATGACATTGCTGCAATGCATGTTCAGCGGTCATGAGGCTGCAGCTGGATTACTGTTAAGTTCTGGACACCATGCTATGACAAGGATATTAATAAATTGGAAAGAAACAAAAAAACAGCAGCAAAAAGCAGCATGGACTTGGAAAGGTGAAGGGAAACTGATACCTAGAATCCTGAAAACAGAATGCTGGGAGCAAATCTAAATACGTCTGTGTATTTAGCACAGGGAAGACAAGCTTATTCTCAGTACTAAGGCAGTCGAGGTGAGGAAATTGTGGCTTGTGTTAAGTTTATGATATTTTTCCTAGCTGTAAGTGATAATCAAGAAACAGGAGGGCATCTTATTAAGAGTGCCTGAGCAAACACCTGCAAAACAGCAACAACGTTTTTCTGCATAATACTGATATTAAGGGATAAATTAAATTCTAAATTCTGTTGAGTTTGTAGTCCTATCACTTTTGAGATTGGGTTCGGTAAAGTGTTTATTAAAGCAAAATACTCTGTGGATAAGAAAATAAATGGAAATCAGTATTCTGCCTGAGAATATTCAGTATCCTTATTTTCTGTATTTGCCATGTCTAGAGTTTACATATAGTCTGCTCTCCAGAAAGTAAAAGCAGTGTGGAACCAATATACAGCCAAGACTTCCTGTGCAGGTGCAAAAGGCTCCCCAGAATCGTTGGAGTGGCCTCTTGAGGCCACCAGGTGTGATGGGATCCTGAAGTATTTCCATAACTGCCCACTATCCAGCCAAGTTCCTAGGGTCAGGAGCTATGTTGGACCTTAAGGTAGAACATGAAGGAGATTTTTCATTCCAGGATGCCTCTGACACGGGTAAGCTAGCAATCCGTGCATTGTGGTTTTGCAGGAATAAAACATCAAACTCTGGGCTTTGTAATATGTTCTGGCTACAGTGAAACATCTTATTTTGGATACGACTGCCAAGCAAAAAAGTATTTCCTTTACAAAGATGTTTTATTTTCCTAGCATCTTTCTAACCAGATTCTACTAGTCAGCAAAATACAAAGAAAAAGAAAAAAAATCTTTAGAGCTTGCCTCAAATAGTTGTTGGTGATGAAGAGGTCTGTTCTTCTGAACTAGATGACATATGTAAAAGAAAACATTTGCCTTTAGAGGGGCACACCTGAAATTTTCCTACCTCCTGAAGGCAGAGTGCACAAGACAATAGAAGGAAAAAAACAACCAACCAGTTTTGTCCCATTTGTTCAATTTATCACCTCATTTCAAAGACACTTTGGCTATGGGGAGAAAGTGACTAACCACTGAAGGCATTCACTAGAACAGCAACAATTTAAAAGAAATTAATACTTAATGGCTTCATGAATTCCTATTCTATAATGAAACGATGTATCTCAATTGGTATCAAGGACAATCCCCTGAGACATTACTCAAGCAACGTTCTTACTACAGCATAGTTGTAATTTTTTTTCTTTTTATGTTTGTTTTTTTTAAAGCACATAGTGAATTTTTCTGCTAATGTAGCCACAGTACGTTCACTTCAAATTCCTCTTGTATCTTTTCCAGAAAACAGAACATGTACCAGGTCGGTGGCAGTTCATATGTGGTTCATACTCCTTTCTGCTGCTGCATTCCTGGCTGGCCAGTTCAAGGGGTAGTAAATATTTAAGTTGGCAGCCTGCACACAGTGGGTGGAAATTGGATAGTCCCTTTGATCGGACGCTGACGAAGGCCAGCATATAGAGTTTTGTTACTCTGGTAACAAAAAATTTCTGGCACCACTGAGGTGAGGGTCCATTAACTTTGTGTATTTTGCATCAGGAAGGTACAGCATAACCCAGATAACCAAGGGTTTTTAAATGTGCCTGTTGTATACTTAATGCTGCCTCTCCATGACTCAGCCCCTTTTAATTTCATGGCCTTTGACTCTGCAAGAATACTATCCCTATACAATGCTTTATTGTATCATACGAAAAACTAACCACTCTAAGCATTCCTGAGTGTATCCCTGGGGTACTGTTTATTCCATTTCTGGAAAGACTTACATCCTCCTGTGGGGATATGGCAGGGAAGAGGGTGGTTTTGTTACATGTTGTTTGCTTTCTTGCATAAAGTTCTTCCATGGTTTTCAGAAGAGTCAGATTTTAATCTAAGCCCTAATTATACCTTTGTTTCAAAAATACCAGTGCTAAGAAGTGTATTACCTAAGGTATCCATTCAATACATTTCTTTTATATGGAATAAACAAACTACTTGTAACAAATAATGCATAATTAGTTTTACTTCTTAATGTGAATGGATAGGCATGTAGCCTAACAATTGAAATATTTGAAGAAAATTAACTTTTTATAATGAAAGGTTGTATAATTTTGTTTAATGGATGCCACAGGTCATGTCTAGCAGGAGGCAGCTCATTGATAAAATCTCATGCTTTCCATTCCTTTTTCCTCACACCACCTCTCCCAAAAAATCCTACTAGAGGATCATATTCCTGCAGTCTGTTTTGCTGTAAGGTGTTTGTCTTTAATGGTTCTCTTGAGTCCTACTTCTGTTCTACTGTCCATTTCCTTGTTTCAAAGACCTCAGTTTCCTTATCAAAACCCCTCACTTGGACTTGGCAGTGTAGGTAAGAAAATCTAGAGTTCTCTGTAGTGTTTCATTTTTCTTGTCCATAGTCTTGTCTTATCTGATCTGGGGATACCAATTTCAAATGAAAGAGGAAGTCTAACTTCTGCTGAAATTTCTACTATGCGTCTACGCACCTGTCTGTTTTACACTGGAGGGAAGTGCTGAAGTGAGATAGTAACACTGAACTCGCAGGACACAAAAGGCTACAGCCAGCCTTTTTCTTGCTTCTGCAAACTAATAATCTTTTTTCTTCACTAGATTCATATTCAGCTATAAAATTGGTTTCAAATTTGCTTTCAAAATCCCCCCAAAAGTTATTCTACCTTCTGATTGCCAGCCCATTCCCACGGCTCCTTCCACATCCCAGAAGTGAGGGTACTACGACAGCTGACTTACTGCAGGGGGGTACAAGAATCAGATTAGGGATCTTTTTGTTCCTTTAGTACTTTTTGTTGTAATGGATTGAACGAGGGTAGTTTACCATGGACAATTCACCACAGAACAGAGTTATCCTGCACGCAGTTTACAGCCAAGCAGTTACTGCCTGCTGGGATCCTTCGCATGTGCAATCTGGCATATGTTTTCCATTGCAGGTCTGCTTGCAACTAGCTCTGTAACTTGAGTCACATTCATTACAGTTGCTTCATGAAAAAAACAGTATGTAGTTTGAATTTATAGGTATTTACCCCAGTTGTCTTTGTAAAAATCACAGTATTCTGGAATATTCATTTACAAGCAGCCCACTCTGTGAGGGGAGAGAGGTTCAAGTTACCTCCTCCTTGCTATGCTTTTCATTTGCTAAAAATCAATGATTCAATTAATTTGATGCATTATAACTTAGATATGGTAAATCTCCTAACAGCCGGCAAAACGAGGACTGCAGAATCCCTGGTAAATTATTTTGGACATGGATGCAAATGTAGTGGACCAACATTGCTACAGAACTGCATTCCCTGGCCTCCTTTCAGAGCTTATAAAATGAGACTTAATCTAGGGCTTTTCCTTGAAACATTCCCATGAAGATTCATCACCTACACGTTTCATAGAGCACATAAAACTGATGAATAAAACCTACTGTGGCCAGCCGTTCTGGATCCTAATGAATTTGGTAGGACATTATTGCTGAACCACACAGCTCCTTGCTCACACACCACCTTTAGGATGACATACTGATCCTCAGAGGTGAGAGTATAATCTGGATATGCTTCATTCCGCCTACAGCCTCCCAGTAAAATTTGAGGTAAAAAAATTAAATTTACTCTATCAAACCAATTATTTTTCAAGTTCTGACTGACCATTATCACAGTTTGTAAAATGGTATTGTTCTGTTCTATCATGTACTAATTATTCAAACGAGGTAGCCATACTATCGCACTTACAACTTGCTGGTCTTAGTCCTGTAATATTTGTGTATCAGGGCCATGAAATGCCGAGACATACCACACATTTAAATTGTAGCTACAACATCTGTATGTCAGTTTTAAGTGCCTCAGTACATGCTAAGCTTTGGCATGCAAACCTGAAAATTAGATTTACCACACAACTTTCAAATATTAACGTCACTCATCCCCCATTGCTAGTATCAGTCTAAGTGAAATGCTAATTTGCAACATTCAAAGAAGTCTCAGAATATCCAGGGGAGAAACTCAGTGCTGTGATTCAGCCAAGTGCATGTTGTTTACCTTAATCTCTACAAGTGTATTTTGTATCTTCCAGTGCAAGAGACCGGAGTTTGGAAAATAATTCCTCCTTGTGATTTTAGTGGAAAGTATGAGAAAGGCTTCGGTAAAAACCAGGACTATATGAAATAAGGAGTCACAAGAAAAATTCAGGTAGCACAACCAGAAACACACCTACAATCATTATGGATGGTGGGAGAGCAGTGCTCACCTCTCAGAGAACAGGACTGCTCCCATCAGCAGTGCCCTGAGATGGTTTCACAGCCTTGTTTGTGTGTGCATATGCGTTTCAAAAAGTGCTTTTAGGTGCCGAGGCTGGGGTAAGTCAGCTCTAGCTGGCTGTGCTCGTTCTTTTAGCTTTATGTGCCTGCATGGCAGGCATCCCATGCAGATCGCTTTTTGGAAGTCTGCTAAGGAACGGATGGAGGAAAATGGGGATGTAGTGCTAACCTACCTCTGCTAGTTTCAGTGTTTGGGGCAGGAGCAACTCCTGGTCCCAAAAGCACGGCAGCTGGCACAGTTTAAAGTGTCCCATATGACTGAGCAAGGGAGCTGGGGGTGCAGAGGAGGAGCTCTGCTGGCCGCAGGATCTCAGGTGGTGATTACCGGGGGGCAGCTCTTCCAGGGCACCACTTATGGCCCAGCAGAAGAAATCATTCTTCAACAGTTAACATTGCTCCAAATAACCAGCTCCCGCAGCTACCCAGAGCCAGAGAACATCACAGCGCTGTGTGCGGGTGTTTGCTCACGCCTGGGGCTGCCCAGGGCTTCGGGGCAGGAGCTGCAGGTGTGGAGGCAGCAGCGGGGAAGTGCCCCGGTGGGGTGTCCCCTGCCCACACTCCCTGGTCCCCCGCTCAGCGGGAGCAGCCTGCCATCTCCCTGATGCCGTCGGGCCCTGCACACGATGCGAGCAGCAACCCTCCCTTTCTCTTCCCACTAATCTTTTCCAGTTTATAAAACTGACAAACAGAGAGTAATAGATGGCTTGTAAAGATATGCAGCTTATTTATCAGGAGAAACAGAGTTAGATACAGCAGCACAGAATTTTTTCCTTATCAAAACAGACAGAGAACTGAAAGATGGATGCTACCAGATACCACAATAAATTCCAATTCCCATCAAACAAACTGTGAGGAGCCGTTAACATCCCCTCACTCTGATGGAGGGAGATCTTCCCGTTGGTCTGCATCCCTACACTGGAGTGACTTTTTTTCTTGACCTGCTTCACGCAGTTAAGAGAAACATACCATTTGTTGTTAAGCCTTGCTTCCCTCAGCTCAGAATCAATTCTTTCTGGTAGCAATAAGCAGAAGGTGTTTCCCTCCTGCCCCCTTCCTTTGACTTCTACATTCCCCTTCCCAATAATGAGTTTATCAAATTCATAACACATAATTAAGTATACCAGGCCTAAGGTGGTATCTTTAGCAACTCTTCCAGACTTGGTGGTGACCGAAGAGTCAGAAGAGGCCTCCAAGTTGAGTTCCATTATTTGGGTGGAACAAAGCAATAGTTTCCACTGTCTGGGAGAACAGAGCTCAACAGACGAGTGCTATTTTGCCAGTAGCTTTTCAGATATCACATCAACGTCAAGGCAAGAATGTCACTTCCTCCAAGCATTTTCAGCCACAGTTATTCTTGAAAGGTTCTCTTTGACCCTGCTATCATAAGAGCTAGGACAACTGATATTTTAATTCAGAACTTTATTATAGAATAATATATAGGATATATGTACACAGACTATTCCAGCTAATAATTGGCATCAGTATGGAAAGAGTCTGGATAGGCAAAAAGCAGAAGAAAATAGATGAGAGAGAAATACACAGGAGGAGCGGCAACTAAATGAAATGGGAATAGAATTCAAAGCAAAAGGAAGAACATTTTGTTTTCATAGCTTGGAGGAGTAAAAGGAACAAGCCCGCTGCAAGTTTTCACAGCCAGAGTATCTCAGATAACTGCATGACTACCGGTCAGCCTGCACACTGAAGTATTACTGAACACACCACACCATCTGAAAGTGAAATGAGAACACTAAGCATTTTGTAGGCTGTTTGTGTGCTGGGACAGGTGTGCATGCAGCAGCCCTGCAGTTCCCATCACTTGCTTCTTCAGAGTGGAGACTTACACGAACAAGCTACAGCTCTCTTTTGGGCTGCGGCACCCAAGGTTCCCCCTCTGCAATCCTAATATATGGAGAGAAAGAAAAGGAAGAGAGAAATTTTGGGACTGCATGCCTACATCTTGCCCCGCTATGCGAAGGCAGGCTGAAGCTCGGGAACAAACTCCATCCTGCTTGAAAAGTGCTTTCTAAGCATAACCTTGTGAAGTAAAGCACTCAGAATAGTGATTAAAAACAAGACCACCCCCCTTACTTAGCAGCTCACGTCAAAGAAGCTTAAGCACATGCCTAAAGTTAAACAGATGATTAGGTTTCCGCTCAAGTGGGGCCTGTGCTGACTCTGCAGTATTGCAGATTTACAGGACTGACTAGCAGCAACTGCAGGCCCTTAATTCCGCTGGTACCTCTGCTCTACTGATATATACTCCTTGGTATGCACATACTGCAAACACTGACTCGGATGCCAGATTTGTGTAACATACACAAAGCCATAAAAGTGCTTCTCAAACTCTAGCAATCTAGTAGATTCAAATAAAGCACGTAAATTTCTTGAACATGAAATACATATATATATATATTTGTGTGCTACATAGGTACAAAACATTTTCATAACCTGATTATTGATGCAAATATCCTAAAATGCTAAACTAATAGTGGGCAACGACAAAAATGCAAGAGAAGGTGAAAAATACAGAGTTAAGGTTGTTACAAGAGACTCTTTTCAACTAATAACATGTTAAAAAAGTATTGTATCCACAGTGTCTAGAAATGAATAAGTCTGTTACAAATACTTGCGTTTAATCTCTAAACTATTCTTCAAAGCTCTTTGCCGTTTTCTAGCCTAAAGCGTCAGGTTATTCCAAATGGACGTTATCTGCTTTAGAGACAAACTCCATTGTGGGGGAAGCTCTAGTTGCCAAGTACTTGGCAAGACAGATTTGCAATTAGGTACTTCCCTCTACCCTAGGGAACCTGGACTATAAAAAGAGAGCAGCAGACAGACCCAGATTTAACTAAATGAACTGCACCCACTCCAAAAGCAGTATGCCAAGTTTCAAAATATTCTGGCTTGCAATAAAGCTTTAAAGATAAGTTTCCAACAGCCATCTCAACAGCCTGCTCAATACACAGATGCGTGTTAGGATTTCATACAGAATCATAGTTCCTAGTGAGGCCCGGGTAACACAACTTTTGCCAGAATTAGGACATATATAGAGAACATGGTCATGCATTGCCCATAAAACTCAGTCCATTAATTACAGTTGGCAAGCAATACATATAGGAGACAAGGGTGGTTGTGAAATAAATTGCGAGACCTGCTGGTAAAAAAAAAGTCTGTGCCAGAGGTCTGTGAATAAATGAGCATATTCCTGCAAAAGGTTATTGACTACAAAGACAAACTGGCACACAGATCCTTCGCTGGTGCTCCAGACACACAGCAACTGACTTGCTAATCAAGTTACACTGAAAATACCTCTTTCTTAGAGTTTTCCAAAAAGCTGCAGATGCACATGTCATTTGAGAGGAAGAGGTAAGAGGGTCACAAGATGCTCAGGTCTTGCCACAATTAAAAAAAAAAAAAAGTATTTTCAAGTCTTTCCTCATTTCTGAAGCATACAGTGAAGAAGCAAGTTAAATGATCCATTTAAGAGGAATCCATGGAAGAAGGCCTAAGCCTTTTGCTTAAAAGGTTAAATGGGTTTACACCCTTCACATGTGAGGGTTGCAGTGATATGCGCAGATTCTTCCTTTCCTACCTGGTTGAGTTTGCTGAAACAGACTGATTCTCTAAAAACTTTAGCCGCACAAAAGAAGATCATCCATCATAGGGATGAATGCATGTAAGTGCAAGCAATCTAAACAATAGTAATATGCCCCAGAGAGAAACAAATGCAATATGGAGCATTTAAGTGTACTAGGAAACATTTTCTTTTGTAGTTTTAAAAAAACCTCAACAACAAAAAAATTCATAAAAGACAAACTTTGTATTTTATTGTTCATAAAATTCCTTCTATTAAATACTCTACACATGATTTTAAAGTCAGACCTAAAAATTATCAACAGCCTATGTAAGCATTTGCTGTACCTGCCTGGTCAGGCCAGCACAAAGGACCAAAGCCCTGCTTAGATTTTCACACAAATTCCATCACCTCTGTACAGAGAGAGCCCACAGAGAAGCACAAGGAAAAGGACGGAAGATCTGTAGCAGAAAAGATTAAAATTCTTTATAAATTTGCTGGATTTCTAGTAGCACAGAATCTGCATAATCTCTTTTCCAAATCTGATTTTTCCATTAGCTTTCATAATAATAAACAGTGCTAGAAGTGTGTAAGATACTTCTTCTCATCCCTAGAGAGCCGTAGCTTTTAAGTGATCTCTCAGATGGGGCACTGCTTGAGGCAGAATGCTCCAGCAGCGGGTTAACAATTCTTTCAGGGGAACCAGAGAATTTACCCCCAAAGATATGGGCAGTACCTCACAACCTCCTAAATTTCATACATGTATTTTAGCCTGTTTTTGTCATTATAAAACTGTAATACAAGAGAAGTTTACAAAGTGTCTTGCTTACGGTGTTGATGATGATAGAAGTATGTCGTTTCAAAACAAACACAAGCTTAGTTCATCTTTAAAGAATGTACCATCCTGATAACGACCATCTCCAAGTAAACTGAGGAACCACTGGGAACCGCAGCAACGTGAAATTCATTCTTCTCTGAAATACACAGGAACTGTTTATTTCTTTGTGTGCTCAGGCACGGTCTGGATTTTCATTTAGTTATTACAGCAGCATAGTGAAATGAGAGCTGTAGCATCCTGGTAAATTAATTATGGCCCAATTCCTCTCCATCTTTTTTGTATGTTGATTCTAATGCTACAGGACAGGCACGCTGTTCCCCTCCCCCTTCCAATTTCTAGTTAATCTTTAGAAAGGACCATCTCCCACCTCAGTTCAGAATTGGCTGATTTTTGGTGAGATTTTACTATATATTCCTTTCAAAACACAGGTATGCTTTTAGATAGCTTTAGGTCATTTCCAGCCGTGAGAAGCCCGGCCATTGCTGCGCTGCTGGAGCTGCAGGCCCCGGTTCAGGTAGCGTTAGCCTGTCTATGATACATAACCAGGTAAGCATGGAGTTACCAAGGCTCAGGTGGGCTCTGCTGCAGGAGGTCTTGCCTCTCGGGCAGAGCCATTTAGGGCCAGCCAGTATGAGGGAAGGAGGGAAGGGAACATGGACGCAGCACTAGGTTTTAGTACAGCACAGCCTGGTCCTTAGCACCCACACCACCGACCTCACCCTCCACTGCAGCAGGGGTGGAAGCAGCATCCTACTCTGTTCCGCTTGCCTGCCAGACTTTTTTTTTAGGTTGTTCATGCCAGAAGAAGTGGGCAGAAACTGTCTTTTTGTGTTCTAGCAGAAGAGATCACAAATGTCCCAACCCTACCCATCAGAGATCAAGCATCCCCCAACTTTGACACCTGGTATAGAGCAAAAAAAGAAGTTTCTTCCTCCTTGTATCATCTCCCTTTTTTGTGGGAAACCAAGACAGGCATCTTGCTTAAGAGTTCTGTTTGCTCAAGTCTAAGATACCTGCACTATAGCTTTTGAGCCCTGAAGGGCTCCAAACATCACCACAGGCTTTAAAATACTTCTCAACAAGCATCAACAAGGTTCAGACTTGCAGCCAGAGCCCCAAAGCCTGGTAACACACCGTAGGAAGAACACTGAAGAAACTGAGCGTCGTCCCCGCTCTGGTCCCCACAACAACAGGAAATTTGTTAAACAAAAGTCTGAGCTCATCCCAAGAGGCAACCAATGTGCCCAGTACACGGGAAAAAGATATGACCTGGAAAGAGAGGTCAGAAAACATGCTGGCAATCAGCTTAATCTGGGTACATGCGCAGCCAGACACCTTGAGAAGTTTTGTTACCCCTTGAGATGCATAAATGGCACAATCCTGATCAGGATGAAGCTGATTTCCATCAGCTTCTGTAGCAGTTTGATGAAGCGCAGGAGAGTTCAGCAGACACACTGCTGCAGAGTTGGTACGTATTGCTACGTACCAGCTTTCCAGTACCTCCCAGCATGAGCATCGGGTGCAATTCAGCAGCAAGGAAATGCCCGCTGAAGGCCAGTGAGGAGTAGCATGCCAGGCAGCAGCAGGAGCAGGGCTGCTCCGTGAAGGGATGTGAGCCAGGAGCCAAGGCTACCACCGTGCAGACAGCCCCCTCACCGACAAGGTGCAATCTCGCAGCGTGTAAACAGGACAGGTAGAGCTGGGTGCTGGCACATCGGCAGTCCCTGATAAAGCAACAGGATATAAACTGGGTCCAAGGTCTATGCAGAGGGTCCAGTCAGTAGCAAAAGGAGACAGAGCTGGAGACAAGGCCACAGCACAGACCCAAGACCCATGCAGGAGGCAGAGCCAGAGCTGGAGACAGGCACACGTTGCTTGAGCTGAAGCACAGCCCCAAGGGGGGCTGATCAGGGTCGGTGGTACACTTGGGACCTCAACATAAACTGCTGATCTTCTTGCAGGAGGAGGTTACTATTGTAACCCTATTGCTTTCATCATCATGTTTCCAAAAAGAAAGACAGCTGCCTCAATACTTCTGTCTGTCTCACAAGAGAACGGTTTTTAAACCAGCTGTTAGGGTAATTTAAGCTCATACTGTCAAATAAATTGACCATGCAATTTTTGAGGTTTACTTCATTTATACCTTTTAAAGCCAGCCTCAGGGACCTCAGAGTTGCTGCTCAAGCAAGTATTTCATTGCTTTAACTTAGTATTGAAAACATATTACTGTCATCTTTCAATCTCCATTTGTGCCTTTCATACAAGCTGCTTCCTGCCACATCACACTCATTCATTTCTGGTTTTCTGTATAAAAAAAAAAAACCAACTCACAGACCCGGCGTGCGCCCGTTACGTAACCCCCTGCTAACGGGCGCAGGAATTCGGGATGCCGAGCGGCCGCAGCTGAGCGAGCAGTCTTGGCAAGCTCAGATTTTACTTCCTGTGAAACTGGAATGCAGAGCAGCTCACTGGGCTTTGGAGGTTGTACAGTAATTATTCCACTAAAGAGTTAGTCTGGGAAAGGAAAATAAGGCAGGCATTGAAGCAAGCCTACTGCTGGGTCTGCAGAGCGGGATTCAGCTGAAATAAAGTATTTGAAAGTAGGTCAGCACACCATATTGCAAGTATGACTAAGTGGTCACTCTGCTCAGATCGCCTGTGGGTCACTGGGCTGCAGCACAGCGTACAAGAGCAGGACACCCACTGAACGTGACTCAGAAGGGTCAATCTACCCTGTTCCTGCTCTTTGCCTAACTTCTATCCCAGCTTCTCCATACGCCAAATATTTCCAGGCTGCTTCATTTCTAATCAGGTAGCTGCTCTGAGAAATGAAAGGAGAGGGTTTACTTTTGGGAGTGCTGGATCTACAGAGAGGTGCCTTGTTCTCAGGCTCTGGCACCAAGCACCCCAAATGTTTCCAGTCACCAGGAGATGTTGCTGCAGGACAGGCTGCCCAGCCCTAAAGTCCAGGTGAGGACAGGCCCACTGACCTGGGCGAGATACCTGCTCTCTCCCAACACCCAGGAGGAGCACAGTGGAAGTGGAGCACACAAGCAAAGAGAGACTCCGTAGAGGATTCAACATGCTAAATTCAGACATGTCAAATATTTGCAAATTCCCTGGCTCTGAAGGAATTGGGCTGAACTGCTGCACCAAAACATGAACAGCTACATTTCTCAGTGGAAACACACATCCTCTTCCTCACCCCAAGTCATGTGGTTCACTTTTTGTATGAAAACTTGAGTATAATAGAGATAATAAGTTTCATACTGACCACTTAAGGCAGTGTTATCTCCACCCTTGGGAATTCTGGAAGGGGGAGGCTAGTTGGATAATTTTGAACAAATTTTACAAGCAAAGTTGCAAGAATAGTAAGTTCTTGTCAGTTAAGCTAGTACAGGAGGTAGAAGTGTCCAACACGTGCAAACATCCCTGCAAAGGGGGTTCCTATAGAATCCTATAGAATCCACACATCTGCTGTTCCCAAGAGACCTGACCTCCTGAATCCCACTGCTCTTTGAATTTCATCCCATCTCATACCCAAGCAAG
Source organism: Phaethon lepturus (assembly GCF_000687285.1). Classification (NCBI taxonomy): domain Eukaryota; kingdom Metazoa; phylum Chordata; class Aves; order Phaethontiformes; family Phaethontidae; genus Phaethon; species Phaethon lepturus. The sequence goes on along the minus strand of NW_010548086.1, from coordinate 71,853 downwards.
TGCTCAAGTTACCGCCAGTGTCACTTGTCACAGACTCTTATTTAGTAAGCATGTGTTAGTGACACTCTTCATTTCTGCCTCTCCAAGCAGAGACGACTTTCCCCAAGAGCTAGAACCAAAACCAGCTCTTTGTAATTGAAATGTTTGCAGAAGGATCAAAGTATGATCATTTCGTCATGGTCTGAGGGTTTCACCACTCTGTGTCACCCAGCAGGTTACTGGTAAACGTAGCGTCTCTACTGAGACGAGTCGGTGATTAACAATTAACAGTCTTAATATTCCCCTGTTCCTTAAAGGAGTTACCCATTTGCTGTAAGCAAAGTGTAGCACACTGACCCTTGTCACTCGAATCCACTTCTCTGCTTCTTCCCTTTAACTTGGCGCAGAAGCCACCACCTTAGGACTCCTACTGACTCAGCTCCTCCCGGCGCTAAGGTGGTGGGAAGTGAAATACAAGCCCCTCCGCTCACCACACCCCACATGTTTTCTTCATTTAAAAAACCTAAGAAATAACTAGATCTGTTGGTTATGCTAAAGTTAGAAAACAATTCCTCTCAGATTTTTGATGGATCTGTTTTTCTTTGTATTTTAAAAATTAGTTTTTTTAAGGGACCCAAGTAGCTTCAACTACATTCTCCAGAATTCATGATTTTCTCAATGTTTTTCTTCCCAAATTAGTATTATAAATACATCACCAGTTAAGGACAAGGTCTAGCAACGGTTAAATAGTCCTCGTTCCCCTGAAGATAATGGGATTGCTCACACAAGAACATTTTGAAGCATAGCAGATTTTTTTAAACATTTCTTTTGGCTTAAAATATTTAGAATAAGGTCTTGCAATTTTTCAGCGACACAGCTGTTATATGTCTGGCTTTAAACCCAAATCTGTTTGTACCATACTAAGATTCCCAGTGAATAACTGCAAAACCTGAAGTCTGATTTTCCTTAGCATTGAAAATTTATCCCTTAATCAAGGAATTTTTTTAATGGACTACTTCAGTTAAATTTCCTTAATTTAATTTTATAACATTCCTTTGAGGATGCCTTCTGTCAAATAGATATTTGATAAGATTAGGAATAGCTCAAGTCCCTAGTCCAAAACCTGGAAGTGAGAAGTTTTGGCCAATGTCTCAGCA
>NW_010548086.1:60883-70701 GCF_000687285.1 Phaethon lepturus | reverse complement strand
AAAAAAAAAAAAAAAAAAAAAAAATCCTGATTTATCAAAGATTTCTCATAGGGAAGAGCTATTTTTGAAAAATGTCCCAATCAAAAAAACAACCCCAAAAATCAATAAAGAAAAAAATCCCAAACTCAAAACCAACCTTGACATGTCAAATGTGGGTATGTAGAAAGTACCATTTTGGTCCAACGTTATATCCACTTTGAGATTTTAGTTAAATTATTTAAAAAGTTAAAAAATACACTTTAATTGACTGTATTTCATCTAGTTTCCTAATCATCAGCATTCCAAAAACTGAAATTCTAAATGAAGTTGAAAGATTTATAGCTACTGTCTCACAGATAGAAAAAAATCAAAGAGGGAGATTTTTACTTCTCTAGACTTTTTCTTGCACTTCCAAAGCTGAAATCAAATAGATGTTCTGAGTTTACCAAGTCTATCTATTTCTTTAAGATACCAATAAGAAGGAGGAAAAACCAAACTCCTTCAGTATCACACTTCCATCTGTGTGCAGGCTAAATCAAATTTATCTAACAACCTCCTGACTGGGTGGAGGCAGTGGGAAATACTGTTTTTGTTCCTGACAACGGTTGCCCTGATGGAAAGTGATGTCATACTACAGAGAGAATTGTGGGTATTTTTGTGTAGGAAAAACCCCACAGAAATATAATATTTTTTCAGTACTTGGTGTTTCTAAATCTAAATTAAACAACAACAACAACAACAACAATTTAGATATTAAAAACTAGGACCTGGGCTTGTAAGCTTTTGAATATCTTTACTTCATTGGGGACTGAGGCAGTCACAGAACAAGCTTTTATTTCTATTTAACTTTACCAGTCACTTGAAGTTAGTTTTTAAAGCACAGTATATTTGGTCATGCTTTTATTAAAAAAAAAAAAAAAAGTGCAGGCCGTAGAAGAAACTTGCAGAGATATTCAGACCAGAGCAGAAGCTCCACAGATTAGCCATGTCCTTCACTAGTGTAATTAAAACTATTTTGATCTAGATTAAATAGGATACCAGCATCCATTAGGGAACCCATTTTGCCCATTTCTACATGCTAGCAGCTACCACCGGAGGAACAGTCTCTATTTCCCCATTCCCCTCACAGTGACCAGCCTCCTTTACCCCATCTATAGGATGTATATAACACATGGACATTCGTCACAGAAACCCCATCTTGCCAAAGGTGTCGTGTACAACCAGAAGACTTCAGAGGTGCAAAAATCCAGGACCACTGTCCAAACTCCACAATGCACTCTCTAAGGCCACTGAACCTGCAGTTCAGTCCAAGTTTCCTGGGCTAGGTACAGTCTCCCATATGCAAGCCATCTCCTCTTTGATGATAAAGAAGAGTCATAAGCAAAGATTTTCTGAATAAAAATCTTTCTTTGAACAAGACATTTAGGGTTTGGACATGTCAAAGCACATAGAAATCCAGCCATCATAAAGTAGTATTGCCTGACAGGACTTTTTCGATGCGAAGTACAAAGCAACAACACAACCTTCCAGCAATCAGTTCCTGGCTTTGTGGGGCAACGCTGACTCCAGCATTGACTCACTTGTGCCTTCTGCTGTTGCTGCTATTAATGTATTTCTATAACTGTGCACAGTTTCATAATTCAGATGTTCCCCTTTGCAATTTCTCTATTACATATAAGGCAATATCCTCCTGGCAAGCTGGCATGACTAATCTCTTAATTTCTTTGCTCTGAAATTCTTGAATAGACTTGACTGAGCTATTTGTGGTCCTCAACAGCAGTTCAGTTTCAAGTTCAAACTTAAATAAACTAGGAATTGAAAGATAATCTCTACATACTAGGGAGAAATGCCATAGACCCTTATAGCCAGAATACAGCACACGGCTTTAAGTGAGTTTCCTCATATCACTCGTAGGATCACATAAAAAAAAAAATGGTATGGACAATCGTAGGTTTCGCTACATTTACCTTCTAGATTGTGATAGTAATCTACAGACTTCAGATGCAATGCCTGAAGGATGCAGCGATAGTACCTTTCCTCCAGAAACACTTGGTTTTAGAAGACCCTTCCTGCAGAGGAGCATCCCCTGTGCTCTTCATCCCCCTTTCTCTCACACTGGAACAGCTTCTTTTAGCTTCTTTTTTGACCTTGCTGCAAAGTGAACTGTTGAAACAAAGGAGCTCCATACTGGTGTAGAAACTTTAGTGTGTCACTTCCGAGAGGCAGATCAGCACATAACTGCACCAACAATTGCAAAAGCACAACCAAAGGGATAGTGAACTATAATGAGAGCACAGGGGGGATGAGGGGACGAGGGAATGGGAGAGCCAGGAATTTTTTCTAATAGGCTTTGCTGGAAGAGCAAAAGTATCAAGCTGTACTTTCAAGTTCATTTAATCCGAAATCACAGATAACACACAGCCATTGAAAAAGGCACATCAAAATCCCAGCCCATGCATATATAGCACATATTTCTATGACAGTCCTAAAGTCCTGTTCATAAATTTAAAAAAACCCAAGAGATTATCTCTTCTGCTCTGCTCAATGCTTTTGAAGTCATGCTTTGCTGGAAATTTTTGTTTTGCTGGTACTACAACTGCAACTGTGTTGGTGTAGAAGTTCAGATCAGAAATAGTTGATTAACAGTTTGACTTTTGGGTAACGTAACAACATTGCCAAGGTGGTTTAAAAGCAGCTCACTTTCCCATCCATGCTCACCTTTGAAAAGATAGCAAAGCAGTTTTACCTAGATCATAAAGTAAGGATTTCCCCATAAAAGTAAATACGCCAGGAGCATCTCCTCCATTGTAGGGCACAGACACGCCTAGAGTTGCTCTACTTTTTCCTGTTTGTTTCAGGCTTTCCCATCTCTGTACTTCCCTAGTGTCTGTGATTTCTATCAATTTAGAATTAAAAAAGGGCATGCTGTCTCAATTCCAAATAAAGAACATAGGTTTTAGTGTGCTGCTTTGGCGTGTTTCTGCAATTTTTTGTCAAAACATACTGTGTGCCCATCAAATATTTGCATTCGTGTCCAGTAGAACACTGGGTGCAGAGGACTAATAGAACATAGAAATCAATGCTGTCTATATAGTTTATTTATAGTGAATGTTCTGGAATTTGCCTCATCGAATAGAAGCTGCTGGAGCAAATCTGGATTAAAGTAATTTGGCTGATGCTATTCTTCCCACTATTTCATTCAAGTCAGCAGATGAGCATGCTCTCTTGAGAATTTCTCTGCTTTGCAGAAATTCTGACGCTATTGTCTGGCACTTCTAGTGTTACAATCAAATGAGTCCCAGGCGTTCATTCCCCCGTCCAACATGTTCTCTCACTCAACACACCCTTTGGTTAAACAACTGATACATTTCTCCTTGCATTAATAAGTAGGCCTTGCTTTTTAGTCTGGTCTCCTACAGTAAGGAGGTTTTAGCGATTGTACTGTTTGTACAACTATCACTTGTTTACCCCCCCACAGAACCACTTTTGACCTTTTCTACAAAATCTGCTAAAGCGTAGAAGTCTCTGAGATTTGTTAATAGCTGGCCTACAGATAGAAAAGAGACCGAAATTTGTTGCCCATGAGGGGACCATCTCCAGCACGTATGCAACTACCACATAAGACAGCAAGAAATCCCCCACGAGCACGCTAGGAAAGCTGTGAGCAGAAAGCCTGAAGCATTGTATCAGCACCCAGATGGATTTCCACATGCACAACCTCAACTATTTGAGAATACCTACAGGTATAAGGCACATTCATGCTTTAAAATTTGCTGAAGTACAGCCATATAGTACATAGTACTGGCAAACTCCCAAGCCCTTGAAATACATTAACAGAATTGCACAATCTGGCTATTCACTTTCTTTCCTGTTGCCTATTTTCATTTTTTTCTCCTAATTTTTCAAATATTGCAAGTTTACTACTATTGCCTGTCTCTCTCCTACTAAAAAGACATTTCACTTTGGCAGTATATTTCACACAGCGTTAGCACTGGAATCACCTTTCATACAAACAGTGTCACTGGTTAAAGATTGCCATTTAATCATGATTGATTGTTCTGCAGCCGTTTGCACAGGAAAGATCCTGTGCGATCTGTTTGCATCAGCAGTATTTTGTGTGTAAAGCACAAACTGCTAATGCTTTGAATTTTCTTTCATTGAAATGTTTTAAATGTAGAATGCATTTCATTCACAGAATTATCTGTTCCCATCTTTTTACGTTGCTTGTTTGAACTGCACTGCTTTCTGCTGTATTCCTCCATAAATGGCATGGTTTACAGCAGAAAATACTGAAACTGCCTTTATCTTTTATTCTCCAACCCTTTGCATTACTTAGTTCTATTTCCAGTTAATACTAGCTTATTGTAGCCAGCAACACTGACTGTTGCTATGGTTTTGTACCCCTATGTTTGTTTCCATTTGTACTGGTCCTTTTTCAGTTGTCTGACATGTTTTTAGTTGCTTCATCTACGGTTAATCTCTTTATTGCCTCACTTGCTTAGGTATCATTTGGACTCAAATCATCTGATCACATATCTGGAATACTTCCAGGCTTCTAAAACAGTATTACAGGAGATTATGCTTAGAGTTAGATGGCAGTCTAGCTCTTAGCTAGCCTCATTTTCCTAATGGGTGACTGCAACAAGTTTTAGGAATGTAGTATGTTCCACATTTTTTGTGGCCATATCAATGATCTTTTTGGTCTTCAACTGAAAATAATTTTATAACCTATTACTCCTTATGATGTGCACACAGGCAGGACTTCAGGATGGAGCCCTTTGTAAAATAAAATGAGCAGCCAGCTTTTTATTTCACGGTTCTAGCTTCAGGTGGCTTGCAGCTGGGACTCCGGTTGGTTTTCTGACCTTGCCGGGAGAACACAGAGGTAGATCCTTTCTTGACTAAGTCACTTCTGCTAGTTCCAGCACTTGCTGTGGAGTCTTGTATCCAAATCCCTTCAGAGTAGGCCATTTTTGCATCAAGAAAGAAATTAATGTCTCTATACTTGTGATCAATGTCTCAGTACAATATGCACCTACTTCCTATAGATGCTTCAAGCAAGGTTGGACAAAAGTAGGAAAACTAGAAATTAGAAGTTGATAGTGTTGGTAAATCTTATACCCACGTCCACTCCCACCAGAGCCAAAGAAATGACCCACATAAATGCTTACCATCACAACTACAGATTACGCAATCAGAATCCTAAAAATAGCACAAAACTTACACAGACATAGTACTATTTTCACATCTGCAGCCAGACAGTTCAGCCTTCAAGATTTCAGGCCAAATTGCTTTTCATACACAGACATTGCTGAGTCTGTTTTAACCTCTCTCCAACATAATCCAACGTTTTTCATGTGACATTTTCTACTGTAAGTAACCCTCCATTCAGCTAAGATGCACCACAGTTGCTAAACCTTGAGGTATACTACGCAGAAGACAACCAAGAAGATTTGGGTTAACCTTCTGTTGAACAATCATTGCCTAACCTGTTCATCAGGGATGATTTCTGAACCCCATCCATTCATACTTGGTAACATCTACCACTTTCCCATCCCATTTGTACTTACAATGGATATGGGGTGTTAACATCCACGGCACTTAGACCTAATCAAGTAATTTTGCTCTTTCCCATATATTAAGAAGTGTCCAGGCTGTAATTACACTTTACTTTTCACTTTATAAGGGTTTAAATTTCCTTATGCAGGACTTCTACATTATGAGAGAGTAATTTGTATTTTCTAACTCCTTTTTGCCTTTTTGGTTTTTTAAAGGAGCTGTTGTGAATTGTACGCAACATGACTGAGCAAGCCACCAGTACAGGCACTCCCACTTCTGCGAGATCAGGGAGGCCGAAAACATGCACATTTGCTTTGACAATTCACTCTCAATATTCATGTTGCTTTATCTTATGTATATTCTCTATTACTACGTTTTTAAAATTAAATCTTTTTTGTTTTGGACATATTCTGCTCTGAAAAATACAAGCATGCACAGACAACGTGTTTGGGCAAAAAACTGCAAGCTTTCTCTTCCAGAACATTCCCCCTCCTCCCTGCATTTCTAAGTACTTTCTTATCAGGAATTCAGAACTTGCTGATTACAAGTTGCTGTACAGAAACAAAATATCTAGTCAAATCCCACAAATGGCAAAATCCTTTCTAATTAAATATTTATTTAGTGGTAAAGTTCATGTATGGAGTGTTTATAACATATCTCGTAATTTACTAACTAGTATGCTTTCTATCAAATTTTTATAGGGAAATCTACTTTGCCAGTAAAAAACGTTACTTCTTTTTTACTAGTGAAAAATCACAATGGAAATCCTGCTATTAAAAAAACCCTTATAAACACTATCAAAGAATCATACCAAATAAGGTTTGTAAGGATCTTTTATTTAAATAAGTAACAAACTATTTATACTTTTACAAGAATCTGTCCTATTTTAGCAAACATTTGGCAAAGTTATTTGATTAAGAGAGCAACCTGACCCTCATTTAACATGATTATTTGCCATAACTTAATCTTCCATCATTTCAGCTTAACTACACAAATAATTTTTTGATCTCTTTAGGTTAAGTAATACTTTTGCATAGCTTGCTTAAGACTGTATTTGCTGAGGTAAGTGAACAGGGATCTTTGAAAAAAACCCTCTATACAGACATCTTAAAGCTGAAATCACTCTCAGCGACTTAGTGGTAAGTGCTACATGGAGAACAGCATGGTCACTTCTTGTTTGATCACTAGGTGCATCTTTGATTCCCATACCAAGGCTTGCTTTAGAGGCTGTTTTTTGATCTCTGAAAGCTTTTTAGAAGCTGCGATTTCTGTTCTCTGTTCCCACATCGAAGAGCACCTCGTCCCCATGGCATGCTACCTAATGTAGTGTCTCAGAGCAACTTGTACATATCAAAATCAAAGGAGAGTGTGGCTCTAGTGCTGCAGAGGTGCGAGGCAATGAGGCACGATAATGCATCCTGCAGTTGTCCACGTGCTGTCTTCTGGGATTTACCAGTCAGCAGTACCTGGGCATAATGTACTCCACAGACAGCAGCAGCTGTGTGCAGCGCTTACAGATTGACTCCAGTTCCTACCACACAGCACCACTTTGCTCTCTGGTATCAGGCGTGGCTACAATACACCTCCTAGCCATTAACATTTCTAGCTTGACTTTTCTGAAGGAATTTTAAATCGATTTCTATAGAGAGCTTCTCTTTGTAAGAATGGAAACTCAGTTCCTTGTTCTTTGCACACGAAAATACTAGTTTCAGTGAGAACAGTGGATGCACGAGAAATGCAGTATTAGCTTTACAGTTGATTTTTGGATGGCTTGTAATGTCAAATAACCTCAGATAAGTAAAACTGGTAGTAAGCATTAAACCCTGCACATATGGCACATCCAAAAGAACTTGGTCAGAGAGTATTGAACTCTAACAAGAGCCTATGCCAGTCCATCCAGATGAAATGTGGTTCATTATATTTCATGCTAGCAAGGTACTAATGTGGTTTCTTTTTTCAGAGTGTACAGTGGCAACCATATTACAAAATAATTTCATAAATTTATGCTACAGTAAAGGTTGGTTCACACTGCAAACACAGCGTAGTCAAGAAACTGCTACAACACAATTCACGTAGACAAGATTTAGCCTTATCAAGATCCTGTTGTGATGGACTAGACATGCTCTGCAATCCTTTATGAATGCTCAATGTTTACACAGTAAACTGAAATGTTTATTTTATAAATAGATGAGGGGAAGACAGGGTATGGTCTTCTCTGCGAACACTTGAATGCCAATAAGAGACAATTAGAGCTGATGGTTCATGCATATTGGAGGTCAAAAGGATTACAGTAACTTGAAATGGACTTTCTCAAAGGAAGAAACAAACAAAGGAGCACTTGGAAAGAAGGAGAAGGAGCAGACTGACACATGACCCTGTTTCAATGCCTGTGGAAGTTAGGTCTACCATGCTACAATAGACTTAGAAGCCTTCAGATAAATAACAATGCGTGTAGACTTCAACAGCCAGTCATCTCCACATCCCAAGCACTTTCCTTCTCCTGATGAACTACCTGATTTTAGGAATCCTGTTTAGGAAGCTCATTACAGCTTCCAGAAAGGGATATCATATTTTCAGGACTCATTCAGGTTGCAGCAATCAGGCTTTTGTTAGTATCTGTTCATAATTTCATCTCCAGGGAGGTAAAGGGACAAGGACCTAAAAACTGCATTAAATAATCAGATAACATTTGTGGCATCTTATTTATTTATGGCATTTCATGGGTATTGTGGACATATTCTAATCAGATCAGAATACAGCTATGGTCTCAGAACATGTTAGGTCCTTAGGAGATCTGAGGCTATTTTGAATATCAGCATCTTGCATGAATTCTATACCACATTTTCTTCATAGTCACAACTAATGACAGGACAACTTTTCATTCACTGTTTTTGACTAAGCCAGATGCTTGAAATGGCAAGCCAAAAGCTGTGGGAAACTGTGCTTCTGGTTCTCCTGCCAAATGTGAGAGTTGTACAGACTGGGGTTTGGGCAGTGGTTTTACACTTGCCTTACGCTGACCCAAGCGTGGGCAGCTGTCAGAAGAGTCAATTTTACATTCTTCTCTTCCTTTATCAGTACCAATGACAGTGCAACCATGAGACAAATCAGGGAGATGATCTAGCTGAAAATTAACTTTTTCCTCCCATTCCTTCTGCCCCAAAAGTTTAGTTTTCATTTGTGCGTGTGCCTCTGGTCTGGTTTGCCAGGCAGTCATGTGTATGAACATCAGTCCTGGTGCAAGGGCAAGAGGTAGTACGAGGGCAGGTTTCCCCCATCGCAGCAGCCGAGCCTTTCATCTGATGAAAGCATCAGCGTTGCCATGACCCAAGCTCCACAGGGACTGATCCAGAGACTGTACTGTTTCTGCAACCAATGACTTCCAAGAGGTGAGGAAAGAGGATCCGCTTTAGACTATGAAATCTTGCCAATGCTATTATCTTTCCTGACAGAAACAGAGGTAGTCTCTTTAGAGTAATCCTGTTTCTTTCTTGTGGAGAAGGTGCAATGTGTAGAAGCACATACTTGTTTAGCTGTGGAGAGAAGCAGCCTCACTGGGAACATATGAATGTCCATTTTATCATACTGAAAGCTCCTGAAATAGAAGGCGAGACATGAAATGTGAAATTCTCCTCAAACCCCGAGCTGGTCTAATTCAGAGGGCATAAGCAATTGCTCTCTAAAAGGCTCTGTCAGCAGTAAAGAAAGTTGGTTTAGATGACACACCTCTCCAGTACTGTAGACTAATAAGATGCTAATAAGATAGAGAAAACAAATTCAAAGTCATAATGGAGATTAGCCACCTCCGTTTTGTTTCTTGTGGCTTGTGTCTAGCAAACCCTTTTGTAGTTTCAGTTCTGTCTGGAAATCCTGCTAATTGCTGTGAAGAGGACTATTTATCAGGACTCCAAACTATTGTTGCCATCTATAAATATTTGTACATATTACCAGAGCTCTGAATGTGTAAATTTCTGACAACCGAAATAAATCAAGCCATTTAAGTAAAAAGACTCAAAAGTCAACCATAACAGCTGAAGAAAATATGAACTCTCACCCTCTGCCAGCAGAGGCTTGAAAGGAAAATGTGCTTGTTTATGAAAATGAGCTTGTCATTAATTTAGTGAAGTTTTCCACTCCAGCACTGAAAAAGCATGAAAAGATGTTTTAAAGAGACCAAGTTGTCAGTGGGCATCTCCAGCACTGGGGAGAAAGGTCTTATAAAATCAGCAGCATGTGGAAGGAAAACAAGAGTCTGAAGCAAGTGGATGTCACAGCTAATA
>NW_010548086.1:37000-60852 GCF_000687285.1 Phaethon lepturus | reverse complement strand
GGAAAGAACAAGGCTGCTGCTGCTCCTCTGCCCCTTTAGCCACCAGAATCATCAGAATAACCTCAAAAGGTTCAACAGATTAGGGAGATCTCTAATGATGACCGATGACATCATTCTAACAAGGATTTCATGAGTCACAGGCATCTTATGAAATGGGATCTCTGCACCATAGGTCTGAAATAATGTTAAAGCTACGGGGGGCGGGGGGGGGGGGGGATCAAAGCATGAGGCACCATATTTTAAAGAGTGAATGTTGAAGGAGAAATAAAGCACCAGATCAGCCCCTTTTTACCTTTCTTGGTCACAACATAAAAAACACCCTACTTTGCACTACACTAAAAGTAGTATCCATTTCTGACAGTTTATGATTCTTTAAATTAATCTTAAACTACCTACTATAGACAACCCAGATGAGCGTTTTCAGGGTACTTGGCCCAAATTTCAAAATTCATTATGTTTTTGCATAAACATACACAGTATTAAACCAACACATGAAAACACTGAAGTACTGCTACTGCATTTTGTGGTACCTTGCACCACTGCTGGAGAAGCACAAATTTATTAAGAATTTTAAGTTTACTGATAAAATGCTCATACTTGAGAGCTAGTCAGGAATAAAGCAAGGTAAATCCTGTGCCAATCAGTAGTAACATCCACTCTCTAACATTAACAGGAGTTACATATCTGTACTGACAGGAAGTTTTATTACCCAGAGAGATGACTTCAGCTTCAGAACACTAAAGAGAACAAGTCTATAAAGCAATTGTAATCTATTTGCTAATATACCTGTTCTTTCCAAATACAGTGGTCCACAAGTTCCTTGAGTATGCTTTATTACAACAGGAAATTCTGTTTTCTTTTAATGTCACAGAAATCCTTTGGTCTGTGTTTGGACTCCAGTTCTCACACAGTAAGAGAGAGTGTTTTTTCAAAGTAGAACTTGAGTATTTGCCTTCAATAGTTCTCCAGGTGTTTTTTTCCTGTGGTGTTTTTTTTTGTTTGTTTTGTGTGTGTTTGGTTTTGGGTTTTTTTTGTTTGTTGGTTGGTTGGTTTTTGTTTGGGGTTGGTTTTGGTGGTGGTGGGTTTGTTTATTTTTACTTTTAAAAAAGGACTATATTGTATTCTGGTAGTTACAAGGAAGATTTTATAGATTCTACAAAACTCATGAACTTGCTGCACAGTTTCAGCACCTTCTACAGCATGTTATTTATGTACATCCACAGGTGACTAGGACAGATGTGATGTATTACCTGATTCAGTGCCCACTGAGGTCAGATGGAACATTTGCACTGACTTTAGAGAGCTTTGCACAAGGCTATTAAAAGAGACTTTCAATGAGAGAAATGTTGCACTCTGTCAGTTCTCATTAGCATTAGCAACGTTAAACTATGAATCTGTTAACATTTTGGACATCTCAGTACAGCTGAGGGGAGCAGAGAATACGCAGTCCCATGGTGCATACCTCTGCATTCAGAGCTTGATTCTGCTTTTGAAGATAAATTTGCTTCCCCTTAAAATGAGGGCAGAAAGTGTCCGTTAATTTTTTAATTTTTCCTCTATGCAGTCTGCTGGTCTCATCCTGTCAAACACTCCCTTTCCCAAGAAACGTTCAAAAATCAATTTAAGCAAACATCAGATTCCCCAAGAGAGCTGCCTTACATGCAAAACAAAGTCTGTCCCTGCCCCACGGAGCTTTACCGTCAGGGGCAGTGGTGGCACTCTTGTCGCCTGTTTAAAACTCACTGTAGCCCTTCTGAGTGCACAGCCTTTGTACTTAACATGCGTGCATGTCTTGTTTATAAATAAGGTTTCAATTAACATCCCAGACAAAAACCAAGCCCATAAATAAAGATACAATAAAACTACACAGGAGAATACTGAATAAAGAACACGCAACAGGGACCAACTTTTCGAGCTCTATGCAACATCCATAGGGAACTGAGAGTATTCAGCAGCTATCAGTTTCAAGCTGTTGATGATTCTCGCTTTTCCTGTTCACTTTAATTTAAACTTGCAGCATGAATCATTATGCAGAACATATGTATCAGATCCATAGATTATTTACACAAAAATCACATTCCTACACACTCCACATCTTTGTGTCTATTTTGCACAACCCCTCACCGCCAGTCGCACTCCCGAGACCCAGGCAGCATCAAGCTGGCTCGGTAAGAGCCATCCCCGGCACAAACAAGCTAATTATGATGAAGCACTGACAGAGTGCCTCCACATCTGAAGGAAACATGCTGTGGTAGGAGTGCAAGAGAAGGAATGTCAGGGTGGAAGGTGACTCAACAGCTCATGTGTTCCCAGGCCTCACTTCAGTCAGAGCATTTTTGCTTAAACACGCTCCTTTGAGATATTGTTTAGCTTAAGTTTTTAACTTTTTCTTTATTTTAATAGTTTTTCAAAATTCTAGGATGCAACCAGAGGCGCCCATGCAGTACCCTGGGCACATATCCCACAGAATTAAGAATTACAGCATGAACATATCCACCTTGACCCACACCCTCCAACAGGCTACGTGGAGAAGGGAGAAGATGCCCTTTGCAGGGCACCCGGGGAACTAGTGTGTCCAGCATCTGGCAGGCTCCTGAAGCAGCGTGTTCCCAAAGGGAGAGCACCTCGTAGGGAGTAGAAGGCCCCATCGGCAGCTCCCTCCCGCTTATCTGGTGGCACTCCAGCTCAAACACCTCTGCTGACCTCCAGGGAGGCAGCACTTTCTCTGCAAACAGTGTCCCAAACCATTTAAAGTTTTATGATATACAACTGAATATAACTATATAATAAGTTGTTATACTTGCCTATTCAACTATAGTATAAACAGCTAAAAGTATATATTATAAAAATTCCATGTAGAAATTCCTGGAAGACTACAACAGCTAATTGAGGAATGGCTTCAGACACACGTCCCAGGAAGCTCTGTCCCAGCGAACAAGCTGCGCAGACCGGCGCAGGCCCCCAGGCAGAGTGACCGCGCTGCACTGGGTTAGACCGCTTTCAGCGACCCAACCTCAGCACGGCAGAGACCTGGCCTACAGCAGTTAAGTTCACACCAGAGGAAAAAGGCATTGCTTATTTGCACTAGCACCTCTTTTTCAGGGGGTCAGGGTGGAGCAGAGCAAGCAGCGAACTCTGCTGAGCCTTTCCCTTTTCCTCCTGCCCACATGCTCCGTTAGCATTCCCAGGACCTCTTCCCAGAAGATCTCAAGTGTTTTATAAACGTTAATGGTCCTTCAGCACCAAGGGAATAGCAACGGCCTCCTATTACTGAAAGCCATATTGGTAGGAGTGACAGATAAGAGACCTTTAAGAATTTACTGCAGCGCTACCGCTGCGTATGGCTACGCCAGGCTGACAGTACTGGTTTGTGAGATGAGTCTGTATGACAGCCCTGCTTCCCCAACACACAGCACAGCAAGGCTGGTGGTAGAGAGCACGTCCCATGCAGCTTGACTAGAAAAAATAAATAATATTGACAGCTATAAATATTTTGTTAGTCTCAGTGGGGTCCCTATGTTTACAGGTCTTTATGGGTCCCTTCCAATTTGAGATATTCTATCATTCTATAACTGGCTTCTGCCTCTCAGAGTTTTCACAGTTGTTTGATTCCAGGAAAAGGAAGCATGCTTGTTAAAGTTACTGAAGACCATAGTCAGCAATAGCAGACCCCTCTAGTCTCACAAAGTTAATTAGCTTGTTCCTCCTCCCCCCCAAATTATTTTTTGTCCTTTTGCAGGATAAGTCTCTGTTATTTCTTGATATGAAAAAGTTTTGTTCTCTCTTTTGCTGGTGGCAGTTACCCTATGTGTATACAAACTTGAAATCATTTAAGAACCAGGACTACCGTCTCATATCATCCATTAGGGGTTTCTGGGTTATTATTTTTTGTAGTAAAAATCAGAAGGATTAAATAAACTGTTCTAGGTTACCTGAAAGGTCATATGGCACATGTGTGAATAAAACTAAAGTCTTCCAAATTACAGAACTGTTGCTTCCCTCAGACTTTAAAAATTGCTCCTTCTGTCACGAAAGCCTGACTTACCCTGTTCAGAAAAACTGATTTTGCTCTTGAAAGTCAAAAGGACCGTATGTTTTCTTTGGAGGTAATACACATTACACAGAATTTCATATCTTGTTTTTCCTACCGTATCGTCATCTACATCTTTCTTAATCTAATCATGCATTTCTGAAGGAATCCTGAAATGTGAAAGTTTGTGCCGACACTCCATTTGAGCTGTTGTTTGTATGTTCTCCTTCAGTTTTTCCATCTACTGCACTTATTTTAGCACTCAGCATTTCAAGGAAGCCAGGAAAGATTACAGTTCCTGGTATCTGGAAAAAATGTCTTCAGACAAACCGTGGTAGTCTGCTCAGTCTCAGCTTTCCCTCCATCAGCATCCGCAGCCAGTGGGGCACCCTGCAGTGTCACCCAACTGGCACACGATGCAGCAGGCCCAGGGACTGGAAAATTGTCTGCTGCTTTTTGCAGACCAGAAATTCACTCCTTCTCTGGAATAACCCGAGTAGCTTCTTTCACAACCAAATGCTTATACATGACGGGATTTTAGTTGTAATAATTTTTATCCAAGAGCAAACAGACAGCTCCACTGCACTCCCCTCTGCCTTCCCGTCCCTCTAAACATGGTGGCAGTGTTCAACCAGCCCCTGCGTGCCACACTGGTGCAGCATGGCTGCTCTGTGAGTTTGCTCGTTTGAAGTAATCATCTAATAAAGGTCAGAAATGTAGTAATGACTAAAATATGTACAATAACAATTATAATCTTTCCTAAGCACTTAAGAACCCCTGTTGTCTGCTGATGCATTTGATAGGCTTCTGCTAATGGCAGCTTATATCAGCAGAAGGTGTTTACAGTGTTTTCCTCAGCACTGAATAAGGCAGACCTTCGTGAATGATGCACAGGCAGAAAAACACACATTTAAAGATCAAGTACCTTTTATAAAAAGGATCACCCTAATATGAATTGGTCCTCACAAACACAAAGTTGACCATTACCAACAAAAATCTTCCACAAAAGAATACACAAGGAGATGACAACAGCCTTCACGTTCCTATGAGACATCGGAAAACAGTATTCGGGCTAAATAAAGTAGCAGTTAAATAGTTCTGCATTTCAGAGAAACAGACACCAGAAGCCACTGCTCAAGATATAGGCTGATAGATGGCAATACTTGGACTATTTGAATCCGAACTGTTTGGCTTTAGCAGTTCCCTGGGAGGCAGAGTGCACACACAAGGCTGGGGCACTGGTGGGTTGCAGCCGTGGGAGCCTGCGGCACACGGAGAGCCAGGGCCCCAGCCCAGCCAGCGGCACGCGCCACCGGGGACCGGGACCCGGGCATGGCACTCGCTGGAAGGCAGGCTTGGTGTCTGAGCACGGAAATGGCATTATGCTCATTTCCAGCATTTGAGGAAAAAGGATATTGTGTACCTCTTTTTTTTTTTTTTTGGGTGGAGGTGTGGTGCAAATAAAGCAAGTTGCTCTCCTGCCAAGGAAACACACACTTCTGCCAGTGTCCCCTAACAGAGCAAACACCGACCAGTATCCTTGGGCAGAGACAAGAGCGAACAAGTGAAGGAGTCCCGGCACCGCACTCCTCCTCCCCAGCTAGCAACATTCATGAACACTCCTCACCAGTTCTTGTTTTGCCAGAAGCAGGAAAAAAGCCTGAGTGCTTAAATCAACTGAGTACATTGAGTGTAGAGGCTAATAAAGTCGTTTACTGCAGACTGAAGTCAGATTTCAGTCCAAGTGGTTAATGTGCTTTGGTCAGCTATTTGTTTTTCTCTTCAATTTGTTCCTGACCGCTTCGTTTGCAGTGAGGTATTTGTGACTTTTTATTACTGTTATTATTTATATGAGACATAAACCAAACACACTTTCCACCCTAACTAGCAAAACAGTCCAGTGGTCTGTTTCTCTTACACAGAAATGGTCTGGATGTGTGACAGCTATCTTCACTCTCGTTATGTTAGCCCTTAAACAGGCAAGACTTTCTCCTAGGCTAACTGTCCACATCCATCATTGCAAACTGTGTCAGCAAGCTCATACCACCATAGCAACATGATGAAATACCAGTTCCTGCCTAACTTGTATTGCTTCCCAGCGTTGCTAATGGTTCAACATCCTCGGTTAACATGCAAGGTTAAGGACAACCAACAGTCTGCCAATCAATTTTTGAACAAGATATTATTCACTCAAGTAGGATATAAATCAGCAAAGGAGCAAATAAGTCACTGTCATAAACAGAGTTTATGCATTAAATTGTGTGCTGTCCTGGAGATTTGACTTTGGAAATACAGTATCATGGACTATTCACACCTAAAATTGCTTTGTAAGAGCAAGCAGGGAAGATCTCCTCTTTGGAAAGCTTTTTGATAGGCAGAAAAGCCCCAGACCAGAAATCATAGAATCATACAATCATAGGATGGTTTGGGTTGGAAAGGACCTTAAAGATCATCTAGTTCTAACCCCCCTGCCATGGGCAGGGACTCCTTCCACTTAGACCAAGTTGCTCAAAGCCCCATCAAGCAACCTGGCCTTGAACACTTCCAGGGATGGGGCATTCACAACTTCTCTGGGCAACCTGTTCCAGCTCCTCACCACCCTCATAGTGAAGAACTTTCCCCTTATACATAATATAAATCTACCCTCTTTCAGCTTAAAGCCATTAGCCCTTGTCCTATCACTATATGCCCTTGTAAAAAGTCCCTCTCCAGCTTTCTTGTAGGCCCCCTTCAGGTACTAGAAGGCTGCTATAAGGTCTGCGCGGAGCCTTCTCTTCTCTAGGCTGAACAACCCCAACTCTCTCAGCCAGTCTTTATAGGAGAGGCACTCCAACCCTCTGCTCATCTTCATGGTCCTTCTCTGGACTCACTCCAACAGGTCCATGTCCTCCTTATGTTGGGGGCCCCACAGCTGGACACAGTAATCCAAGTGGGATCTCACAAGAGCGGAGTAGAGGGAGAGAATCACCTCCCTTGGCCTGTTGGCCATGCTTCTTTTGATGCAGCCCAGGATACAGTTGCCTTGCTGGATCATGTTGAGCTTCTCATCAACCAACACCCCCAAGTCCTTCTGCTCAGGGCTGTTCTCAATCTATTCTCCTGTATTTGGGCTTGGGATTGCCCTGACCAATGTACAGGACCTTGCACTTGGACTTGCTGAACTTCATGACTTTCACATGGGCCACCTCTCAAGCCTGTCATGGTCCCTCTGGATGGCATCTCTTCCCTGCAGCATGTTGACCACACCACACAGCTTGATGTCATTGGCAAACTTGCTGAGGATGTACTCAATCCTAATGTCCATGTCACCGACAAAGACATTAAACAGTGCTGGTACCAATACCGCCCCATCAGGAATACCACTTGTCACTGGTCTCCACTTGGACATCAAGCCATTGACCACAACTCTTTGAGTGCAACCATCCAGCCAATTCCTTATCCACCGAATGGTCCATCTGTCAAATCCATGTCTCTCCAATTTAGAGACGAAGATGTTGGGCAGGACAGTGTCAAATGCTTTGCTCAAGTCCAGGTAGATGATATCATTCCCTCTTCCCTTACCTACCAAGGCTGTAACCCCATCGTAGAAGGCCACCAAATTTGTCAGGTACGATCTGCCATTAGTGAAGCCATGTTGGCTGTCACCTCCTTATTTTCCATGTGCCTCAGCATGGTTTCCAGGAGGATCTGCTCTACGATCTTGCTGGGCACAGAGGTGAGATTGACTGGCCTGTAGTTACCTCAGTCTTCCTTTTTTCCCTTTTTAAAATGGCACCCAGCTTTACTTTCTGCTGTATAAGGGGGGCGGAAGGGGAGACTGATTAAGAGTTTCTTTTAAGTCCATGTTGGCAACTATTGTGATTTTATCTCTACTCTTCAATTCTGTCCTGGGGACCTATTTAATAAAACCCTCAGACTTCATTAAAAAAGAGTAACTTAAGTTTGTAGCTAACCTTGCAGAGAAGCCTTCGTTAATTCTATAGTAACTGCTGTGCAGATAAGAGACCAGAAATCCATGCCAAGTTTAATCCAGCTAACATGGATAACAGTAACTTCTCTTTCCTAGCATACATTTTGGCATGGGCTTCAAAACCTATTAGAGAAGCAGGGTAAGTACCTAGACTAGCTTGCTCCATCTGAGTTTCATGCTGCGAACCCTGCACCACAAAGCTGCAGCAAACTTGAGTGCATGATCTTCAACTTAATCACAAGATTTTTAATAGATGTGATTGGAAGGCCTGAAATGTGGTGTTAACTGCATGCTATATCCAATGGGGCATGAGGGTCAGCAGAAAATACAGCTGGAAGTATGGGAAAATAAGCCTAATTAAGAGTAGGAAAACCTGAGAGAAGCAGCTAGGCACAAACGAATGAGAGGGAATTGGTGCCATTGTATTAATGATATGAAAAATCCTCACAGCAAATTCAAACAAAAGAATTTCCCCAGTTTCATTTCCACCAGGTCTTGGTGCTGGTTTTGGCTAATTCATCAACACAGAAAATGACAACTTCTCCCTGGAGCTGCAGCAGAGAGTGCATTTTGAATCTCTTCAAACCAGCACAATTTCCTTTCTTGTTAAAATAAAATCCTTTCAGCCTTCCACCCAAACACAAGCAGAGGAGGAGATGGAGGTTGGGAGGTGCACAGATTATGTCAACTTCTCACATACACAAGTGCCCACACCAAAGGAGATGACTAACGTACCGTACAACATAAGGAAGCTCAGATCTGTGATCTACTTTATTTGCCAAGGTAGACTAAATTTCAGTGCCAACAGGGATGGTATGAACATTCAGACACTGCTTCTTTAGACACTGCAGTTCTGCAACGCACCTGTGCTTACACCAAATACCACCAGATGCAGGGGAAGATTCTTAAACTGTCAAACAATAATACTAATAGTACAATAAACCAAGTGCTGGGGAAAATTGCTGAACAAAATGTACTCTTTCACATTAGCATTTGTTTCTAGCAGTTATCACCTCAGGCACATTAGAAGGAGAAGTTGCTGTTAATGACTTTCTATATCTTAACTGATCTTAGCTGCCTTGTCCAAGGCCAGGTAGTGTGGTCTGCTAGTCCTTGAGTTAACAGTGACTGGACTGTTGAATATACCCTTCTCTTATCTGTGTTAGCACAGTAGAGATCTAAAAAAATCTCAGTACATAACCTTGATTTTTATAAATCAACATGCATAAGAATCTTTCAAATTCCAATTGGATTATAAAATGCAAACCCTCCAATATAAGTTATAAAACAGACTCCTGAGAACAAGCTCAATGGCTTCAGAATCAATATTTCAGACAGTGCTAACTGTGGCAACAAAACTGAGTTGAAATTCTTGTGTCCCTGATGGATTTCCAGCTTTCATTTTCAGCTGTAAACAGTCAAGGAAATAATTGAGTTCCCCCTTTCCCTAGAGGAGGTGATATGTAGAGTTTTCCAAAGCTTTGTGAATTCCTTTGGCACCTCCTAACTGATATCTCCCCTTGCCAAAGAATGAATATTTTACCTTGTGGTTGTTCTCAAAAATGTGATACGATGTACTAGACATTTGGTCAGTATGACATTTGTTAGTGTGTTTTCATGGGCTTGACAGCGATTCTGTCCCTAGCTGAATGGCTTGGGTTAGTAAACATTTATGCAAGTCTACATGTAAAATGGAGCTGTTGAACACAGAATCACAGCCCTGAAATATTAGTTATCCAACCTTCTTAAACTGTGGCCTTGGAGAAAGGACGTACCAAACTGACCAAAGAGGCCATTTGCCCCGTGTCTGAGAACAACATGGACTGTGACCATGACAGAAAGGTTTTGGTAGAGGCTCTGTCTAGTAGGTTAGCTACAAGCCTCAGTACAGACCAGTATAGAAGCTGTCTGGATGCCAAGTAGGATAAGCCTGGAGAAGAGGCATTTCTTGTCTTATCTTATGTTTTCTTTGTAATGTACTTGTTCTTAGGTACATGATGTAGTCAGGGCTGGATAATCACCACCTAATCTGCTCATTACCTTGAAAGAGTAGCTCCAACTGCTGTGGGATTAAAAAGGGGCTGCCAAAGCAAGTGGTGGACTGCACAAAGATTTCAGCCACGGCCTCTGGGCCATGCCTGGTGGTCACAGGTTAAGGTTCAGCCCATATGTAGGGTTAGGAGAGAGACATAGCTTAAAACTCCAGGTAGGGCCAGAATGCAAAGAGGCAGCCAAAAGAATAGGTCAGCCACACAAAAAATTAACTCCTGGCATGTCTGCCTAGGCAGTAGCCAGGCAAATGATCTAGATCTAGGCAAATGATCAGCCAACGTCTGGGGTTAGTGTTAGGGTAAACAAGAACTCTTGTTAGGTGGAGTGGGACACCTAATAGCTGCCAAAGGGAAGGATGGGCTATGTAAACATTCGATCCCTGGCAGCTTATTCCTTTGGGCCCTAACTGGGTGTCATGGGTTAGTGCTTAGCCCATGACTAGGATGAAGGATTAAATCTAGTAGGCATGGGCTGAACCTTTTTCCACATCTACCAGTCATTCCCTAAATTGCCAAGGACAAAGTCCTCATGCAGCCCACCCCTTCTTCTGGTAGCCATTTTTTGCCTCTACACCACCTGGAGCCCTTGGCTTTTTCTATTTCTTACCCTAACTGTAACTCTGGGCTTGGTCTTAGCCACATCCCCTAAGATCACTGGAGCTTTTTCAAGAACTGATTCTTACTGCTCTTTTTCACTTCAGTAATTAGTCTTGTCAAACCCAAGCTAGTCCCCAGCTGTGAGCATGTAGTCCTTGCTAATATTAGGACAGTTCCACCAACTCTGGAGTTGATTACCCTGGCCCTGAACACAGGCTGTATTTCCCTGTCTTGATTACCTGGGAAAGAGATGAGAAATTAGAATATCCATTTGCTCACATAAACAGACCAGCTTGCAGCCTGCTACCATTGCAAGCTGTAAGTACAATGCTGTTGTAAACCATATTTATGGCCATTTTCTTGTCTTAGCATTAGTATTTTATGACGTTAAAGCACAAATAGTAATGCTGTACTACTTGAACGCATTAACTGCTTCTATGCATCAGCCCTCATTTTGGACACTTGTCTTTGATGCTGGAGTAGGGCTCCAGAGAATAAACATCCCAGGAATCCTACACTCTTTGCTGCTGGAGTCCTAAAACAGGAAAACGGGTGAGATGGTGTTTCTGTGTAACAGCAGACTACTTGCAGAAGGAAAGGGAACAAACAATATTGTTAGTGCTGTCAACAACTGCAGACCTGTAAACATTAAAATAACTAAGGCAGCTGGCAAAAACCTCATGAAGAAAAACTACGTCAAACTTCTAACTCCAAAAGCAGAAATAGAGATCAGTTGGCACAAATAGCATATTGTACGTTGAGAAGTAGTTGTCAAGATTCCTTGGGGGTTAGATGCATTTTGCAACAAACACCACCTGCAAGAGCACTACAGGGCCAAGGGATATCGGGGGTAGAACAGGAAAGGGATGACGATAGAAATCTTGCTAGCCAAGCTCACCACTTTCAGGAAACATTACAATACCACATACCAAAGTGCCTGGGTTGTTTTTCTTGCTTTATAATTTGATTTTCCATATGGTTTAATAATTAACCACCTTAGTTCATGGTACCATTTAACATCTTTAGGAAATCTGTCTTATAAAATATATGCTCAAAGCAGTTTGTAAGCAGATAATAGAAACTCCCTAACACTGGTTTTGTGTGTACAGCAGTGACAGAATTAACCTGAGTCCTGGAGGTCTGCCATAAAGCAGTGTCTCTCAGGTCTGCTGAACAGGCAAAACAGTATGGAAATAGTGGCCAAGATGGCATCATTGTACCACTCTCTTGTAACTCCATCAACATAAAAAAATTAGTTGGTAGAAACAGAGCATAGGTTACAAAAAAAACCCAAACCCCTAACATCTATTGCCTCAACAAGCCAGTTGGCATTAGGGCAGATGCTATACCTAGATTACTTTCCATTGTACAAAAGAAATATTTAGTGAGCTCAGGCCATTGCACAACACTGTCTGCACAGAGAGGGAAGAATTAGTATTTCCAGACTTGGACCTGTATCAGAGACAGCTCAGATTCATTCACAGCTGGTTCTTTTTGGACCCAGCACTGACACGAGTGAGCACTGAGCAGCAAATGATCTGGTGCATGTTTGTCAGTGGAACTTAGAGCAGAGCAGGACACCACAGTCATATAAAAAGTACCTCAGACACAGTTACAGACTGGCCTTTAAAAAAAACATGCAAAACAAGCCAAAAAAACCACCAATATACAGATTTAGTCATCCTAAAAAGCTTAAGCAGCAATAAATAAATGTAGCAATGGCAATCATTGGCTATGCTTCCTTATCGATACCTACAGCGGAGCCCGATTTTGGCTTAGACTTTCTGCCAGCACTGTGTACCAACTCCCCCGGTTTTTATTAAAACCAAGATCATGTTGTAAATTAACCAGGTTTACGCTGCACTTCAGTCACCCTTTGCCACTGTCGTCCTTTTTGAAACATGATGACTAGGCTCCCTTTGCAGGCCTGTGCCTAACCTAACAAATCTTAGGTACTTCCTAAGCATTTTGGTATGGATTATGCAGTATTCTTGATCCTGCTCTTTTTAGAAACATGGAAAAGTTTACTGAATACATTTTAATGTAGTTTCAAAGTTGCAAAATGAAAGAATTGTAGCTGTTACAGCAGAAGATATTTATTTGCCTGTATTAATTTCTTTCCTCTATTTATGTTTTTTTCTTGAAACCTCATTCAATGACCAGAGTTGCTTAGATAAACAACTAAGCATATCCAAAAGAAACAACAGTGAAAGTAAAAGAAAATCCTTAGGTCAGCAACATTTAAAAATGTCATTGTTTTAAACCACCAATATTTAACACAAGCCAACATTTCTTAGATCTCAGCTTTAGCAACGCACTTGCTAAAAGTTGCATTTTTTCCTCACCGAGTTAGCAATGTATTTAATTTCCTATATATTAGCAGCCTTGCCTCTGTTAGAAAGCCAGCTACCTTTTATGCCTTAAAATAAAAAAAAATACATCACCAATCCAGCCTGCCACCACTTGAGGTGGATGAGAAACCACCCGCACAGGACCCTGCTCCATACTAATACATCTACAGCAAAACTGGTAACTCAAGCCCGCGCCTGTAAGCCTCTTGGAACCGCTTTGGCTGCTGGAAGGCAGAGCACGGTCAGCACCAGCTGCACCGCGTCCTGTCCGGGCTGTCAGCGCGCTCCTGCCTTCCTCCTCCTGAGCAATGACCCCGGGGTGCTCGGGCCCCTGCTCAGGCGCTAGGGCACGGCTCCGCCGCTCTGTGATGCTCCCCGGGAATCCCTAGGAGCTTTTTGGAGCAGGAAAATACAGACTTATGCATTAATACAAACACTGAAGTAGTATAAAACCACAGGAAAATGGAACCACACCTAAGTCTAAGCAGCTGGGCTCAGCCCTGGGAAGATGAGCTCAGTATCCAAGCCTTGCCTGTGGCTCACAGCTACGAGGGGCAAGTGCCAGAGGCACTGCTCAGTGCTGCACACCGCAGCCCGCTCCCTCCGTCTGAGCTGCCACACAGCGAAGACCCTGCTGCTTTCAGTCTCCCAGACTTTTGCTCCCATGAGAAATCTCTGTGGTGTTACCTTGGTGGCCGAGGAAAGGGAGAGCAGCCTTAACTCGCCCCAGGGGCTGGCTTGCCCCGCTCCCCAGCCCGCACAGACACTCCCCACCACCCCGAGCAGGATGAAAGCCATTGTGACGTTTTCATTTTTAATTGCAAGTTAAATGTAAGTGGACAGAAAACCGAGCCGTAACCGAAGCTCCTACTCCACAAAAATCAGCTTTTGCACAGACTTGAGAGGAGATATCCTGACATTTGAGTTTATTAAGGATTTTAAAACTGATGTTTCACTTTGCTTAACACGCACATTTTTCCCCAGATCAGTTTGCCCTCAAACATCAAGCCATTCCTCTCTCCCTGCTAGCAGAGGCATATATTTTTTCCCGAGTCTTAAGTGAAAATAAAGGAATGCAGTGCTTATCTGACATTCTGTTTACTCTTATATATCACCATTGTGTAAAGTCTGTAAATATTTTCCATATGTTAGCTAAAGCAATCCCTCTATTTCAGCATCTGCAAGATCTGTCCACACAGTCTTTCAAATTAGCATAATGCATTATTTCTGGCAAAAGTTGAATAAACACATTTCAAGGGCTCTTTTTTCCCCCCTACTATTGGACATAACTTTATGCTCACATGCAAAATCACTTTAGGATTCATATTCACTCTACCTTTACAATTTTAGATTCAAAGGCCTTGTTTCAAAAATAAAAATCCAGCATGTTAATTTTTTGAAGCTGCCTTACCTTTGCCTGCCAAGCTCAGAGCAGGCTCTAACACCAAAGGTGGTAGGTTCCTTCCCCCTGTGTTCTGTAGCAGGAAACAGTCCCCAGGCAAGAGCCTCACCTGGGACACACAACCCACACACCTGGGACACACAACCCACACACCTGGGACACACAACCCAGGAGCCTGGTGGCAGGTGTAGGCAGTTGACCCACTGATGCTCATGTAACAAACCCTCCTGCTGAGCTGGGGAAGTAAGCTGTGCTCAATTGTGCTAGCTGTAATAGCAACAGAAAGCACATAGGAGAAATCCAATTTAAGTCATTTAAAAACAAAACACTACTTTTGGCACCAAAGCCTCAAGTCAATTCAATGAACCGACCTGATGAGGAAGGAAAAGTATTAGAATGATTTTATGTAATCCTATTCCACCAAAGTCACCATTCAAGTGAAGCAAAGTGGTCTCTCTTGTGGAGAGAGTCCCATCTCTGTGTACAGGTTGCTGTGCCCAGCAGATTTTTGTGGCAACAGGTTCTTACTGTCATAGTCAAAAATTAAAATAAGATTTATGAATATAATATTCTGTGTAAACAGATACTCTAGTAAAACCAGGAATGTTAGTGCATACTCAGTATGGGAGAGTTAACTAGAGTGAAAAAAACTCATGAACCATACTCTTGTGCCTACTGATTTAACTGATTAAATAGATTTTCGTCAGGATAATATCTGGATGACTACACTGTAGGAAAGTATTTATACAACCCCAAACAACCATAAATTGCAATATATTGGAAGTTCTGATTTTAATTAATCTTCCTTTGCTATTTACTCATCTGTCTTGTAACCCTTATTCTAAGCTGGCTGCACAGACAGGAAAATGTCTTCCTCTGCAAGTGAAATCATCATTAGTCTGAGTATAGGATGAGAGGATTTCTCTGAAAAGTTAAAACGGGAATTCCTCAGAGAGTTTACTGAAGAAAACTCAAAGTCTTCTGCAAGGATACAGCCAACGTCTCTTATTTCTCTTTCACCCCCCTGCACCCAAGCAATGAGTGAGTCACCTCCATAATGCACGCAGCATATGCTAATCAGATCACACAAAATAAATATCTCAAAAAGCAATCTGTGTTTCACACTGTATTCCAAGAAATATCAAAAAAATTTGAGCTGCCCCAATTTCTCATCCTAATTTCAGAGAAATCATCATGGATTAAGCCCACCGCCCCAGTAAAACTACTGCTCATGGCTTTTTCACTGTTAGGTACTCTCGTTTATTTGGATGTGCTTGCTCTCTAGTCTGAGTGGAGTGTACAATAGGAAGAATTCAAAGTGGAGAAGAGTGTCTATAGAAGGAGCCCTTTCTGTGGGTTGGATATGTCTGGCTAGAGACAGAGGAAGATGTCCCAGAGCAGGAGCAATATGGTTGCTGCAGGATGCTCCAGCCTGTCACAGCAGCAGGGGATGGTGGGCAGGAGTCCAATAAATCCTGAGGGGTCAGCGTACCCCCAGTTCCTAGGAAGGCGAGAGCACTGCAGTTCAAAGCCCCACAAAGGGGAAGGCAGATTTTGCTGCCAAACATTCAGACTTCCTGCAGACAAAGGCTGGGCAAAGAAAAGAGTAGTTCAGAAAAGGAAAACTGTTTAACCAAATTACAGAGCAGAGAGAGGTTAGGATCAGACCAAGGTATCCCAGCTCCCAACCTGGTGGTCAGCCTCAGCCTGGGAGCTGAGATGAGCGATTGCAACCCTCAGCCACATCAGAGGCACCAGCTGTGGTTACACAGGTCTCTAAATAGGAGGGTACTTCGTACTGAATGTCTCATTGGATGATGTGATTCACCCAGCCGTGATACAACATTCATCCTTTCAGCACGAGGAATTTTAAAATAAACTAGCCTCAGTGGAAGTGTGGGATCCAGTGTATTTTAACATCCTTTAATCATCTATGATGATTATTAGACTAATTCTCTTGACCTACAATTCAACTTCGTTAAGCTGGGATACATTCCACGTCCATCATCTACAGAACGTTCTTCTACACAAGAGTGAAAAGCTTATTAAATAACATAGGGCATGGCATTCATCGTTCAGAGCCAAAGTAATCTCAGAACATGCAATTAGTTTTGAAATATGGAGTCAACAAAACACGGTTGTTTCAAGTTTACCCTGGACAGAAATGTTTCCTCACCACATGAATCCCTTTGTGATGCCTCCTATTCCTGGGAGTGTTTAGTTTACAGCCTGACATTTAACACTTGTGCAGATTCACTCTTCCACAAATTATGCGTGTTGTGACAGATGCACCGTGCTGTAAACACACTGGATGATAACTGGGAGCAGAAAAGAGGAAGAACTGCCTCTTACATTCTACATACTATCCTTTAACGTAGCTTATGTATTTACAAGTGAACCGTATTTTAAAAAAGTCAGCTTTGTCAATAAAGGGATTGTGCCTGTAAAATAACAGCTCCTGAGTTCCACTTCTTCATGGACATACCTATTGTTAGTGATAAAATTGCCTCATTTATTTCTAATTCACAGTGTTATTTGCAGTAGGAAACAGTAGTGAGTATTTAACAGTTTAACCTTTGCAGTGGTAAACAAATTAACAATAGGAGCAAGAAATCCATACTTTAAAATTTTAGGGAAATTTTCTTGATGTAATCCTTTAAAAATACAGTGAAGGACTACATTTTTTGCACCTGGCAAAATGTGCCTTTCAGCAAGAAAAGTTAGAAAACACTTACAGCAAAGTGTTTTAACCTTTCACATTTTACCGCAGATGCTGAAGTAGTTAAAGTAGAACAGAGACCTCCCCCCAAGAATGTCAGCTCTCAGACGTGCATCATCTTTAATGTGCTAAAGTGGATGTGAAAGCCTCATGTGAAAGAAAAGTGAGGCAGAGAAAAGTTAAATGACTTGGCAGGGTTACTGGCAGAGCTGGGTTCTCCACTGCACTGTGCCCCGCAGAGTGATTTACATCGGTCCATAGGAAATACAAGGTTATCTTTCTTGAATGGCATTTTGGCCAGGGAACGTCATTCTTCAGAACTGATGCCTAAACAAAACAGAGCAGATAAGAGCTGCCCCCAAAGGGCTTAAAGTAGACTGTACAAATCATAAACAATATCATAATCTGTCCCCAATCCACTGGATTTAGACCTGTCAAGATCTGCTCTGAGTTTTCTGTGTCTGGGTACCAGAACCTGACTCACTCAGGTAATAATCAGGAGTTGTATCACAGAAATCAGCACTAATTCTCTCACTCCCACTCCCACTATTCTGCTATAAAATAGGCATCAAACCTCCAGATGTGTCAGACATGCAGGCAAGGTGGCCTAAATCAGTGTTTTCTGTGTCTAATTTACAATGTGTGAACCTTTTATTCTAAAAGTAACTCCACTGTATTGCAGTACCTGGAATATGCAGAAATAACAGCAACTAACAAGAAATAGGCTGCTAAGACCTGTTTGTCACTACCAGGATTTAAAAAGAAAGGAAATAAGCACAACCTGCTTTTATTGCAAAATGAACTCAAACCGTGAGAGGAGGAAGATACATAAACAGAGATGAACAGTAAAGAGCCAATTGTTCAACTGAACTGCAGGAGAGAGATTTACGTGGGAAATGCCCACTAGGGCTCCAACAATTTATACACAAAAACCCACGTGCCTTGATTGGAAAACAGACCTGCAGTGTTAGGTACTACCGACAGCCTAGTAGGCAATACAGTTCCAGCTCTCTGGCATGTGCCTGTTTGCATTGGCCCAATAGAAACATCAAAGCAAACCACTGCCATGCAGAAATGTTTTTCTTAATTAACATCGCCAGCGAAAGGCTCTTATTACTGCGTTATGGAGAGTAAAAACTTGCAGATGTTTCTGCAAGATTTATATGCTAGCTTTGATCAACCAATCTTCCTAAAGAAAAAGGAAATGGGCAACCCTTCCATGGGGGTTGTTTTGGTTTTTGCATGTTTTTTGCATGTTTTTACTATCCCAAAGACATCCACATGAAGTTACCAAGTACTTCAGAAGAATAAAACAAAGGTGTGAAATTTCCTTAACTGGCTTCCAGTACATGTCTGAGTTCACAGCCAGAGGCATAAAGCTGTGTGACATAATTCAGTAAAGCAGTTTAAAATAGGCTTAATTTTAGCACCAGAAGTCTTCAGGAAGATAAAGCAAAGTTTCAGGGAAAATGGAAGACATTGCATGAAAGACTTGGTCAAGTTTCAGTTTGAATCACACGTATAAGCCATTTGTCAGGGGTCACGTAGTGTGTACTTCTATGGCAGTCAGTCCTAGGAAAGATGAGAAGTTCACAGAACATCCCTGCAATATCTTAGTCCTGGACAATGAATCACAGAGTATGTTGAAAGCATAGCCTGTGATACATGAAGAGTGGTTTCCTTAAATTTAATGACTTTTGAAAGAACTACTCTAATTCCTTAAAAAATTCATGTGTCTCTATTTACAGAACTGGACAGTAATACCTTTCCACAAACTTAAAATCTTCCCCCAAAATTCAGCACAACTGACATACTTAGCCCACATAGTTTTTTTTCTTTCTTCCCCTACCTACTAGTTGTCTAAGAGCAGTGTGTGATTTTACTATTTTGGATGCTATTCCAAGGCATTTGATGAGCCCTGAATGCAAGTTGCAGTCCATATGTTGTTTGCAGATTGTTTTCTGGAAATACTTCTTTAATACTGAAGAGCCCAAACGCCACATGCTACTTCTTTGTCTCCAGTGAGGTCACCTAACTTACTTCCAGAAGACAAAGGCAAAAGCGTCAAACTAGAGATGTGCTTGTTTTGTCCAAAAAGCATGCTCAGAAGTGTGAATGGACAGCACTTGATGCAGGAATGGCAACGAGCTCAAGGGAAAAAGAGAAAAAGACTCTCCTGAAAACCTGGATCAACGAAACAATTTTTAAGCCTCAGTGGTCAGTGGTGAGGCTGCTAACTAACCTCACAGGCAGTGCTAACTAGCCCAGACCCGGCCAGACCATGAACACACTTTAAAGTAGTTGCCGGTTAAAAACATCTGGAAACAGGCAATGTGAATAGGGTTTAGAATGGGTGGGATAGTTAGAGCTGATTCATATATGACTAATGCTGGCGCTTTCCTTGGAAGCCTAAGCAAGCATTGCTTAGAAAAGAGACACAAGAGCAGCAGTGGCCCATTGACGGCTGTCTCCCTCGTCAGGAGCGAGCCCACTGGCCGCCTGGAAGCCATTTCGCTTCACAAGTTCAGAAGTGACAGCACCTGGGAAACACAGCCCAGTGCTCTGCACATCAGCAGCATTTCTCTCCACTGACGAGAGTGACATTGCCCCAGAAAGACAACACGTCAAATATACCGTGGTGTACTTGTCTGGGCAAGCCCACAACCACTCTGTGAGTGAAGGGATCGCAAGTGTCGTCCTCTGTGTGCCGTGATCAGGTAGACAACCACCAAGAGCGTGGCAGTGTCAGATAGAACCTGTCGACTTTGCTGTAGAGTATCTCTGTGACTAATTAACATATTAACACAAAAAGATCATATGCTTGCATGTGTGCTGCCCAGAACACCTGCTTCAACCTCCTTTTGTTTTTTTTTTTTTTTATAGTAAAACCTATGCGATTCACCGAAGCCAGAACAGCTCTACTGTATTACTACCTTGCATAACCTGCTCAGAACACATATAGTTTTAAAAAACGAGTATGGCATTTTGCACTGGCTGAACTGAAATGCGAGCCTTCTTGACTTAAATGCAAACAGGAGGACTAGCACCACAGTTGTCAGAACTTCAGATGGAAATAAGAGCTTTTAACACTGATTAGAGCTGAGGAAAAAGGCTTTACAGCTGCACAGCGAAATTCAGATGTTTGGAGAAACTGGGTAGTGTGCTGAACTGAAGTTGCAAAAAGTATGACTTGAGAGTCTGGGGAATAAGTCCTGTTTTCAATAAAAGTCTAAAGAAGGGAGGAAGAGCTGGGGTTCAAGGAGTCATCTTTGGATCTGCAGTACACTGGCAGCTGTTCATACTGGCTGCTTGCCAGATTATATTTCTGTTATTCAGTGCTAAAGAACAGCTTATACACTTGAGAGATGCTCTGCTGGTGTAAACAGATAGAATTCGACTGAAGTCAAAGGACCAGGTTTATACCGGCTGAGAATCTGGCCCTTAGTTTGCTCTAAAAATGAAATATGGACTCTGAGTAACAATAAACTCTTTTTTTTTTTTCAAATGTGGCACCGAGCCTGGATGCTGGCAAGTGCCTCCAGTTGTTACACACATTGATTTCTTTCAATGCTGTGAAAAATCTTCTTAGAGGTTTGTAAGCAGGAGGCAACACCTGAGATATCCCACCTAGAGACAAAAGCTGCATACCTGCATGACAGTGACCCTGATCTCCTCTAGCCTCCTTCCATGGAACTGTTGTCTTCATTGATTGTGGCAAAATAAATTTACATCATCATATTTCTACACTGGCACCACTAGCACACATAAGCTCTGAGAATTTATGAGTTCATTCCCATTCAACTACATGATTTTTGTAAGAACTGCTCCCCAGCCTGAGCAATGATGCCTAGAGAAGATGGACATCCAGATTCATCCCAGCCAACTGCAGGTGCTCAGTTAGGAATGGAATTGCTCTAGGATCTCCCCAGTGCCCGTACAGGAGACAGGCAAGGTGTGCTGAGTTAGCCTCAGGGACTGCCTGCCCCCAGCGGCCATATAGAAAGCACAGGCTGGTGGCTCCCTTAACTGCCCGAACTAAACAAAGTGAATCCAGATTTTGAAAAAGAGCACAACTGAGTCATATCTTCCAGATGCAAAATGCTCGTTCGCAGGAGCACTGGCTTGCATATTCTAGATGCTTTCTGCACTATTCATGTCCACGTGCATTTGTCCTCTAACATACGCATTGGCACTTCCCCTTCTTGAGTTCTCCCACTACTAGATGGAATGATGTGTGTTTGTATATATGTGTGTGTTTATATTTAAGAACATGAACGCATGATTACCTAGCTTTTTGGTATCACAGTTTTGTCTTTGCTCAATAAAAGCACAGGAAAGCTATAAAAATGTAGCTGGGGTCCATGTAACCATACCATGAGTCATTACTCAAATATACACAGTAATTAAGATTTCTTCTTAAAGAAACCTTCTAAAATAGAGAATAGCAAATTTGTTCTCGGCTCACAGTTGTTTAACCAGATACTGACTAAGAAGCAGGCACTCTAGAAGTATGAGGTCTGACTTTTAACATCTTGTATTCTTAGCCTATGGTGTAAATTTTTATTTAAGCTTTTAGGTTTTTATTTGAACGAAAGTGCAATGCCATAAATGAAAGTTTACAAAAGCAAGCAATGGAAGACTCTTTTGGAATTAGCTTGGCATAACCCTCCTCCTACCATTAACCAGAAAACAAAATTTACCATACACGATGCCTTGCCAGAGAGAGATTTCTGAAGTTCCTGATGTAACGATGGCCTCCTCGGTAGGTTATCCCATGATGCAGGTGATGGGCACAAACTGAACAGGAGAAACTGCTCCTCGTCCGCAGAGCGGATCATCCTGTGCGTTCCATGGCCCACAGGGACAGAAGAGGGGCCAGGCAGCTGGCCCGGCAAAAGCCTCTTTGTTTATGACAGACCCTTGTGGTCTAACATCTAGTAAAATATGACTCACTTCAGGGACACACATTGAGGGAAGTCACAGAAAAATTAACTAAGCACTGCCAGTAAAAACACGGGTGTACTTACTCTGGCTTTGTAATGGTACAAAGCGTGTCAGCAGGGTACACACTTTCCAGTGTAATCATCCCTCAACCCTCCTCAGACAAAACCAGCACACTCTGCTTCTCATGCTACGATACTTGTAATCACAGCATTGATCCAACTTTCTCTGTCAAACAACTTGACAATAACCTCATCGTGGATTCCTTCCTTTTCCCATCCTCAATTACCAACATTGCCTCCCCGCACCATCAGCCTGAGGCCACTGCCAGCTTAGTCTACGTAAAAAAAAAAAAACCACCAGCCTCACCTTCTTCTTCATGTAGGTGTTTGTCATCCTAAACCTGTCCCCATCTCTCTCTGCTG
The DNA here is from genome assembly GCF_000687285.1 of Phaethon lepturus. Taxonomy (NCBI): domain Eukaryota; kingdom Metazoa; phylum Chordata; class Aves; order Phaethontiformes; family Phaethontidae; genus Phaethon; species Phaethon lepturus. Next base: position 38,366 of record NW_010548086.1, on the reverse strand, counting down.
ACCATCTTCCACACCTTCAGCACCCTTCATCACCTTGTACTTGCAGGAGTCTGCTTTTTCCGTGCTGCCCTGTGCACCGGAGCTGCCTGACGAGCATGTTTTGTGGCTCTAAGAGAGGGTTTGAAATGTTTTGTGAGAGGACTGGGATCCAAACCCCACCTTTGGGTCTCTTTCCACTTAAATCAAAAGAGTGAGGGCAGGCCTGGCTTGTGACCAGAGCCCCAGACCACAGAGGTGCCACCTGCATGCAGAGATGCTGTACAGAGCCGTCCGTCCTCCTAGAGGTGTGGGGACCCTCGTTGCTCCCCACGCGGCGGTTCAGTTAGATGGCAATTTAACTATCGGGCTAAAACCATGAGCCGCCCACCCCCTCCATCAAAACCCTTGTGCATTTTTCAGCAACAGCGATATTTGCCACAAAAGGTTCACAACAGCTCCGCCTTTCACCTCACACGCTCCCACCAGCCGTACACAGACTGTCATGGCAGTCCTCTTTCAAATCCATGCCTGAACACCCCCTTCCCCTGAGGAGGCATTGCCAAACGCTGCCATGCACCTCCCAGCTGTCCCCCCAGCACCCCTGTGCTGGCAGCCATCTCTGGTCTCACTTCACCTGAGCTCCACCACAAAACCCTCTTGGGACAGTGCCAGGCCCCACACTGCCATTTTGAGCCTGCCTGAAAAGCCATAGGTCTCACCCTGACCTGCGGTGGGGCTGCCCCTCCACCTGCCTGCCCGCCCCCCGGCTCCTGCAGGAGCTGGATGTGGAAAGGCAGAAGTTTGCTCCCCTTCCTGACGGAGATTTTTATTTCTAACTCCTAAGCATGGTTTTAGCAGTGGAGGAGTTCCCCAGAAGGCAGGACTAGCGCTTTACCTGTTCTCCTCCTCGCAACGCGAGCACGCGCCATCCCAAGGGCCAGCGCTGCCGTTTGTCGTTTGGTTCAGTGGCTCCTGACCGGAGCCTTTTGTATTTCACGGCCCTTCTTCCTGAAGCAAAAGCCGGAGAGGGCTGCGCAGCTGACACAAAAGCCTTACTTGTCTGAAAAAGTCTGTCAGTAAAGGGCCTATCCCAAGGACGGGCATACCCCGAAGTTAGTATCACGAGTCTTGCCAAAAATGATACCGCTGGGTTTGCCGACGCCCAGTAGGGCGAGCCCCTGGCGACAGGTAACGTGCCCCCCGCAGGCCCTCGGGCCTGGCAGCCCGCCAGCGCCGGCTCCTTTCAGGCCGAAGCGTGGCGCGCGTCGTCAGCCTCCCCTTTCCAGACGCGTCCTAACTGCTTCCTTCATGCTATTTTACAGTTTCCTTCCGGTGATTTAAATTTTCTGTGACATGTTTTGGCACCTAAAAATTTTGTGAAAACCTA
>NW_010548086.1:24019-36958 GCF_000687285.1 Phaethon lepturus | reverse complement strand
CCTGCTGCAAATGCCCTGTGTGTATGATCCTCTTAAATCTTCCTGTTTAGTTTATTTTATTTTCCGTTCTTAACAGTTAATGTTACTAATCACTTTTAGGATCACGGACCAATAAAAATACTGCGTAGAGCAACGATTTTTTCCCAAGCTCTTACGACCCTGTGGGATATGGCTGCTTGCAGTAAAGGGCAGACTGAGAACTTTTTGATCCTTTCACCCCATTTACAAAGCAAATCTGGAAGTTAAATGCCGAGAGAACTGGGAACACCACAGCCGCTTGCAGGGTTTGTACTTTGATTTTAGCAGGCATACCATAAAAAATTTACATGGCTGACAAAAACCAGAGTGAGTTTGCCGAGCCACTTAAAGCGTCTTTAAATACCATCAGCTTTCTCTGCTTAAGACTCAACATTCTGATTTTTAAAATACTGATTTAATTTTTTGTCAGTACAGCATGTTCTTTAGTAGAGCTGGCGGTTTACGAGCTGCAGTAACAGCAGAGCAAAAAAGAGACTCCACCCAAATATTTTTTAACCAATTTTTCAGATATATGTGCCAAAATAATTGGATGGAAAAAAAATCTGTCATTTTAAAAAACTGCAAGACTAACACTTCTGTGCTGCTTTTCCTCCTCAGCTATCTGTAAACCAACGCCTCTCTCTACTTTTCCTAAACACAGTAAAAGTGCAGCGGAGCACAGAACTAGATGCCAGGCAGGCGAGACTGGCTGCACAGCAGGCCTGGAGCCACCTCGGTGCACATCATCTTCTGGACACGTTGCAGTGAGTCCCTGAAGGCTTCTAGGAAATGAGAGATTGCAAAAATGCAATTTAAGCCATAACCTTCTTTGGGTAGGTGAAGTGATGTAATTTCATCTTTTCTTATGCAAAGAATTCAAATAGTGTAAATGCACACAGGTTCACAAGGCCAGGTCTAGGGCCAGAGATCTGGGAATACAGTACAAAAAACAAGCTGCAAACAGACTTCCAGCCTCATAAATATCTGCTTTACAATTACAAAGTGACAGCTGTGAAAATTTATCAAAATATTGGCTCCTTTTCCTTTTATATTGTCTTGGAGGGAATGCTGTGATAAATTTAATTCTGTCTAAATTAGAACGCCTCTGGACTATGTTTTTCCAGAAACGGGCACTTGGTATTTTTTGACTCTCCAAAATGCTCCCTTCACTCACAAATGCTTGACAGAAACAAACACACACAACATTAATGCTTAGTCTGTAACATGGTAAGACTCTTACTTTTTAATGTCTAAAAATACTCTCGCAAATACATCACAATTTGTTGGCTAGTAATTGCATTTTAAAATTATGAGACACTGATCATGCTTTCACAGCACATTTCAGTCAAAATACAAATCTTAAAGGTGAAGGTGTAGAACAGGTCTAGTATCTTTATGCTGAGAGTCAGCTCTATGGAGCTCATTTCCCAAGGAAAGAAAATTGTCTTAATGCAGAAACTGAAATATGGTTGTTATGAAGCAATAGATCTATTGCACCTCTGTGAGTTGTAAGTCACAGGCAACAGGAAAGCTCCCAATTGCTTCTAATTACTAGCCTTTTCTGTACCGAAGGAATCTTGATATTTAAACGTGATCATTAAACATTTTAGACCCCTTTCTTAGGGAACTCTTTTGTGAGTTAATAACCATAACCTTTGAATAACCCAGGGAAATACCACTGACGCTGGCTCCCCCAGAGTGCCCATAAAGAATATTTTGCACATGAAATACAGGAAACAAAGCAATAAGCAGGATAGTAAACACCCAAATCCTTGCCCTGCTGATACATGGCCAAGCTATCTGCTCTAGCACAGGAAGACCCTTCAGTAATGAAAACACATCTCAGCCTTGCTCACGCGTCTCCAGTGTACTTGCAAGTCAAGGGTACAACAGCCCAAGGGGGCTCTGCTGCTTCAGCTAGAGGACTGACAGCAGACCCTTAGGCTTGACTATGCTCAAGCCAAGCTTTGTGCAGCATGGGACTGAGGCTGTGTCAAGGACAGCAGCAATTAACTAAATATATCTACTGGTGTCTGTGAGAAGCCATGATATTGAGAAGCCAGCCAAAACCAATGGACAAAAGAACACAGAAAGGAGAAATCAAGGTGGTCACACAAAATCAGATCATGCCAGAACACACACAATTCCCACTGAAGTTTAGAGGAGATGAAGACATGGCAGTGAGACAGAACTTGATCTACTGCTGTTGGCTTTGTACAACTTCAATAAGTGAATCACGGCATCAATTATTAATAAATTGATATATTTTTTATTACGCACAAGAGACTAAGATGACATGACACTGTGGTTATAAAAACTGTACAACTATGCATTTCCATGAGTCTCTGAAATACTGAACACAATATGAAATACTACTGGGGTGTTCAGACTGGCCACAGGTATTAGCAAGTAAATCTCTCCCATTCTTCGATTTAAAAAAACATCTGGCATTTAGGTCTTAAAGAAATTTACTTATTTGAAGGTAAGACTTGCATTTGGAACCGGTAGGAACATGGCAGCGAAGATCCGATAACGCTACAAACATCCCCATGAATGACAAACGACAACAGGGCAGAACAGTCACCTCACATGAAGGGCTGTCAGCACAACCAACAGTACAGTCTTCTTGCGAGGCATGAGGTAGATATACATAACAGAACGGTACATATAGGAGAAATGGTTAGAGAAGGGCAGGGGGAGAGTTACAATCATCAACATCTACAGACATTTTGCAAAATCCATTTCCATGTGGAAAATGCTACAAAAATAGCCTAACACAGAAAGATCTGACTTCTTGAAACATGAATATAGTAATGTTCAAAACCAAATGCTGTAAAGGGTTAGAGTTAGTGATTAGACGACGCATGACACAACGAGCAGTCTACTTCAGAGTTTAAGTACATTACTAATAGCTTTTACAGACAGAAGGTGTCCCTTTTAAGCCCAATCCTCCCCTTCTTACATAAGAAGTTCCTTCACAGTCGATTCCCTCATGCTGAAATTTACCACCGAGCCTGTCCCTCCGAAGACCTGCCTTAGAGCCCAGCGCAGGGACAGGGCTGTCTCGCTGGCCTTCCACACCCCACGGGTATCTGGCCATGTGAAGTCCAGCACGGTGAGACCAGGTTTAACAGAGGTGGGAACCAGTGGCTTTGCGGTTACACATTCGGGAGCTCACCACACCACACACAGCAACTTGCAGTAGAGACGAACGGCTGCTATAAAAGTAGAGCTTATAGGTGTATCAGTACTCTGAACTGCAGGCAGCTTAACACCTGCTGGAAAGTACTATACATTTTTGTAATAAAGCTATTAACTGGGAATGCCCAGGTTTGGTTCTCTCTCTCCCTCTCCCTTGAAGCAGAAATGGCTGTTCCATCTGCTGAGAAATTATATGTAGTTTTCGTAACCTCCAACAGACAATTAATTCAGATTGATTAAAATTTCTGAATTAAATAGCTGAGTACACCAAGTTCAGTGAATTAACTTAAACTGTATTTCAAATACAAGTCAACAAATCGAATCTTTGATCTCTACATATTTTTGGTTTATCCAACGGTAAATATAAATCTGTAAATTACTTAAAAATTATAGGAAAATTTTGATAAAAAACATTGACAATGCAGCATGTTTCTCTCAAAAATATACAATTATCTATTTTACAGAAAAGTTTTCAACCTGTCCATCCCAACAACCAAATCTAATACTTTCTTTGAGAAACTACTTCATAAAGTATCTGAGGAAGGAAAGGCTTAAAACAGGAAAAAGAATTTACAAAATATGTAAATTTCACAGTAATTGAAATTAAACATTTCATATAGAGTAACTTACATTTATCTAAAACATTTAAATATATCTTTATACAGAGATTTAATGTAGTAAAATATAGCTATGATTGAAGTTAAAAGACTCTAGTCTTCTTTGAAGACATCTTTAAAGACTTTACATATAGAATATGCTTATACAATACATTCTGCTGAAGGTTAGGCAAAGCGCTTTCTTTTCAACCACACAGGTAGCACATTCATCCTCCCGACACCTCGTAACAGCCAATCCTGCACACCCTTACGCATGACAATAACTACGCTTCCGTGACAATCCTGTTGATGTTACCAGGACTACTCACTGGCCTGGTAGCAGAAAACACTTTTCATATGTGTAACTCTACACACCAACTATCTCCATGGCCTCTGAGAATAGCCATAATGTGTGGAGTGGAGCATGTTCTTGTACGAGCAAGGACGAGGCACGTAGTTACTCACATGCATAAATGTTTGCAGGATTAGTAACAGATTTTATTTAATGTGAGTAATATTCCACCTGATCCTGGGCACTTACATCTTATTGCATATCTTGCACTTTGACCATCCTGGCATCAGCAAGGCATAAGTGTAGAATCAGCAAAAGAAATCTGCAGCTCAGACTTCAGAGCAGACTATCACTCTAGTGTAATGAATTCCTTTCTCCTCTTGCAGAACACAGGTAACCTTCACTAAAATTAAAGTTACACATCTCAGTTTTAGAGGAAAACAATGCTCATTTTTCCTCCAAGGAGAAGGATCAGTAGAATGCATTACATTTACAAAGTGGCAACATAACAGTCAAACAGTTACACATTAAAAGTGTCTTTTTTCTTCTAATTTGGCATCGATTTGAAGGTCAAGATATGGCAACGACACTAAAAAAATACCATGACAATTAGTACCTTCCTGCCATTCCCATGCTCTGACACTACTTTGGGACTGTCCAATTGCAATGTTCATACAACAGGTTGGCACAAACAACTGCACAACTATCTTAAGAGAATAGCTTCATTCTGATAGGCAGTATTCTGCACAAACAATAGGCTCTACTGTACATTCTTTATGCCCTCAAAACCATCTCTTATTTGAAAGGAAATTTGGGCTAGCTAAAGGATTAGAACCAAATCAGCTTTTTTATCTTTATCTGCCTATTATAAACTGATGAGACAGGGTTTTTATTTTTTTTTATATATATATATATATGCATTATATACTTTATGTACGCAAGAAACACTGAGCTAATTTCCCAGTTGTTAAAGTGGTAAGTTAGGCTCTGTATACTTAGGTATACATCTGTTTGCATAAAGACACTGCCATTAAAGGTAGACACACATCTACATTAGTGCACATGAACATTATTTGTCTTAACTTTTGTGTGTGCCTGTATTTGGTATAGCAGATTAAAAAAAAAATCTCTTAGTAAAGAGCTTTGGCCCAGAGAACAAGAAAGGGAATGTTACAGTGTGCTCTTCTCCAATTAGCAAATCAATGCATATTAAAACAAAAATACCTGGAACAAACCTGAAGCTGCAAACACAACAGGAAAGCAAATGAGATGCTGTAGCTGTAAGCTTAACAAAACAAAGGTTAGTTACTCAAAAGTGGATAAACATAGCTGAAGTAATAAAATGTTATTAACCAAAGAGATCTGACCTTAAGGCTTTCTTGCTTAGACAAATAGAAATCCTTTGACCCAAGACCATTTTTGTTCTGCTTATCTTGTTGAATTCCCTTAATGAATACCTTGTGTCAATGAGAAGGTTTAGGGCAAGAAAGAAGTCGTATAGACAAAGCAGCATTTCTCCAAACTGGCATAGATTTCACATTGAGGGCCCATGGACCTCTAGAACAGGTTGCAGTACTGTAAAATGAGTAGCTTTGTCACATGTAGCACAACATGCCATAGAAGATCCAACAGGCTGCGTTTACCCATGCATTGTGTGCACATAGACACACTCACACACACAGTGGCTTCCCCAAAAGAAAATCAGTCCTTTTTTTTTTTTTTCCTGTAGAAAAATCCCTCCTCATTTTTTTCAAAGGCAACCAAACCAATCCTTTCAACTTTAAAAAGCTTGTGTCCACACACAGTCCGTTGAACCTCTACACTCCTATGCTGCTCCTCAGCCGCCTTCCCTGGGAGCTAGGTTGCACTGCTGCTAGAACACGGGGTGCTCTGCGTGCTGCCAATGCTGTGCGCTGCACTGCTGTTCTCCGAGGCTGGTGGGGACGTGGGGACCTGCTGTCTTCCCGCTGTTTCCCCTGAGGGAAAGGGGAGAGAAAAAGGGGGGTTGGGAGAAGGGAAATTGAAAATGTTAGTCGTCACAGAAAGCAATAACCCATTCGTTCCCAGTCTTCCTCTGCTGGTGGCCTGTATTTCCATGCAATGAACGTCTTGGGCGACAGACCTCAAACAGAGCACTGTTAAAAAGTGCTACTAGACTTTGGCACCTTAGCATTGCTATGCACATGGGGAAAATAATGCTGCTATTTTTTTACATATTTTAAAAGCAGCTGATGGATACAGCCAAGATAGACACTGTCCATCTTCTGTTGTCAGCTGTCACTCACATGGGTCCCGTTAAATGACAGACCCCTTTATAGCTTTGCTGTTTTCATGGAAAAAAGCAAATAAAATGTAGGCTTTAGTTTAAATGCCAGTTTATGGGACAGCATATTTACTAAAAGTGGAGCTGAAGACAATGTTCTTCAGTCAGCTGGATACCACATATCCTGAGACATAGCCAGTTTTTTTTCGTGTAGAAAAACAACAGGCCACCCTGCAAGCTTGACTTGATTTACTCAGAATACAACATGCAAGAAGTTCCCCTATAGCTACCGCAGTATGTGTAGCACTTATAACCTGTAGTGAGAACAAGACTTACAGTTTCTTGTTAATTGTTTACGAATGATAAATTAAAAGCCCTTTGCTATTTGGATTGCCAAATCAAGCACTCAGGAGTTAAAGCCAGACTTATGGCTCCTGATAAAACCTAGATTTTTGTCTGCTCTCCTCACACCCCTTCTGCACCTGTGGGCTGGGTTCCTATGGAAAAAATCCAGCTCTCAACTAGCATGGAAGTAAAAATGGCATCATTATGTGAATGCCCAAAAGATCACATTGAGACCATGTAGGAAACTTAACTGTGGCAAATTTTTAAGTTACAGCACCCAAATCCGCAACCTTAGTAATATTACAAAATAGTCTCTTCCGAGATGGCAGGACTAGGTTTATATAACGTGCAGTGTAGCTGCCTCCTCCCTTGAGCTCCTCTCTCAGGATGTGAACCTCTGATCTCAGCACGGTAACACAGGCAGACTGCTGCTGCTTGAGCTGCAGACCCAACGTGGCAGCCAGCACCAGCACGCCTGCTCTCCCAGCAAAGGAGCAAGACGGAAATGTTTTGCCGGATCGTGGGCAGGAACGACTGGGGAACATCAAAGGCTGGTACACCTCCTGCCTCACGAGCTTACACAGTGCAGATCTCCTGCTTCACATTGCCCGAGGTCATCCGAAACCTGACGCCACAGGCCAGGTCTGCTGGGGCCAATTTTTCGGCCCTGCTCAGGATTTGGTAGAGCTCCCGTTTCCCAGCGATTGCTTCAGTGACAGGTTGAAGGCCAGAGGCACAGCCTGCATCCAGAGGGTTACAGCACCGGGACGAGCCAGCTTCCTCCCACAGGAGCTGCTCTGGCACATCCCCATGCCCCGTGTGCTGCTGCCCAGCTGCCAGAGCCCCCAGCTCCTCTGGAATGCAGCCGCGGAGGAAGCGTGCCTTTAACGCTTTGCGTCTCGGGCCAGAAAATGTCCTTCTGCAGGCTGCTTGGTATTCAGAGGTCTGCTACAAACAAGGGAGATCTGAGGATTTCTCACAGCAGAGGTTGCAAGTGCTCTTTGTAATAGAAATGCTATCTCTTGCCACAGCCACAGCTGTAAGTGCACGTAAGGCCCCAGAACGCACAGCTCTTGCCTTACACCCCACTGGTTGTGGAATGGGGAGGAAAGGAGGGACGGGACAGGACAGAAAAACAACAAACTAAACCACTAAACCACATTGCCCAGGAGGCCAGTGAAATGGTTAAAAAGAGGGTCAGGATCACGCTCTTGAATTCAGCGCTAAGGCCAGCATTTACTTTTGTGAGCAGATTTTGACTCTCTTTTTCCCAGTGTAAGAAAGTACTACATAACTTGTCTACGAGCGGCAGATTTCTGCTCATGTGCAGCAGGTCATCTGCCCACAAAATGTGTTTCAGCTCTAACTTGCATTGGAAACAGCTTTGCAACCCATCAGAATAAGCTGTATAAAATCGATGTCTGTGTCATGGAGCTGTAAAAGCTTTCATAAGCCTTGTTTGGATGTTTTCCTCTCCCGACTTGCTCCCTTCTCCTCCAGTTGTTTGTGTACAAGTCTTCCTTCCTTTTGTACTACAGGATATATTTATAAAGGCAGCGATAAGCAAACTCCCTTTCGTTACAACAAAACAAGCAAACACAGGCATCCGAAAGCAGCGAGCCAGCGAAGCCGGACCCCCGGCAGCAGGAGAAGCCGCAACAGCCGCGCAGAGGAAGGGCGGCCGCCCGCTCCCCCGGCCGGGCCCCCGCGCCCTCCCGCTCCGCTGTCACCCATTTTACAAACCACATGATCGCACACAGCTTTGCGTCAGCCTCGGCATGTCAATACAATCTGCACGCGTTTAACCATAAATTCATTTATAAGCTAAACAGATGTTGTTTTTATGTTATGGCAAAGTGACAGGAGCAGTGACCGAGTCCCCACGCAAGCCCAACAGCTCGCTCTACTCCTCCCAGCTCCTCTGGAAAGCCTCTTAGGAGGCAACTTCCCGTCGGTTTGGGATGGCAGCCCCCTTCCCTCTGCTGCAATTCAATTGCCTCTGCAGCACCTCATTTCTCGAGCGCAATCAGCAGCTCTGATACAGCACAATCACTCACTGAACAGTAACAAATTCTCAGTGTCCTCACGGAAAAAAATCCAAATCACAGTGACATTAGGAACACAGGTTAGCAACGACATCTGGACTGGCTGATTTTTCCTGCATTTTATTTCCTCAACACCTAGCTAATCTATAGCAAAGTTTTTTTAAAGAATATTCATATAAAGGACATAAAGAAACCTCAACTATCTCTGAAGGGGCATTCCCCATCTGTCTTTTTCATGTAAACAGCTTCATGTATCTCATGTTACTGAACCAGAACTGCTCAAAACGGACATGTCTCATCTATTGACAGTAAACAAGCTTTTACCCATCTGACTGCGACAACATGCACTTTATTATTCACACTTAGGAAAGCTGCCAGTTGTACTCCCTGTCCAGGAAGTCTGAATGTTTGCTTTTCTATCTCCATTTGCCAAATATAATTGGTTGCTATGTCAGTTTATTTTAAATCAGATCCCATAAAAAAGGGAGAAGTGGGGGAGGAGGGACACTTTTAACTTCTCAGATTTTGGAACATTTTATCCTCTTAACTTGCAACACTGCCTGGAGGAGAAAAGCACGCTTTCTAAGAGAATAAAGCGACTGATGTTCTCTGTAACACAGTTTACTTGGTTTAGCAGTCTCATTACCTAATCAGACTTCTGCATGTCCCTTCCTGAACATAGTCAGTTACCCCTGTTGGGACAGCTGTTACATTGATAGATACCTATATGGTTAAATTTTAAAAGGTTTCTGCACCCATGCACACTACAAAACCTTTGCTTCTTCATAACAGGTAACTTGGGTTAATTGTGGCAACTCTCTGCTACTTGCCCCGTTTGCTTGGGTCCTTTCCAGGCAGGACCAAGACCGCTGTGGAAAGCTTTCAGCCACCTTTCACATCCTTTAACTGACTGGAGAAAGGATCAGAAGTATGGAGTCCTTTTGCAGAAAAATCGGCTAAAATTCCTCCTCTGTTCCCATAACCCTAGCTTCCGCTCTCTTTTCCCCTACTACCTGTTTATCTCAGGACATCTGTACTCCATGTTGAATTGTTTCAGAGAATCTAGAGTATTCTGAAGCACAGAATACTTTTATGCTTTAGCAGAAATTTTTCATGACTGAAATCAGCAAAAGCCCTACATGAAAAAAACTCAACAAAACAATCCTTGTTCAATACTTGGAGATGAAATTCTACTTATTTTGTAGTTCTTTTCTGCTATCAATTGTTTGAGGTTTTAATGTAAATGGCCTACCAAGATGAATGAAAGAGCTCATTCATGTAAAGCTTTCTCCATGCTAGAATAGTCTGCCAGTAGAGACATAGCAGTACAAGTGTATCAGCAAACCTTCTTACTAGTAGCAAAAAGGTCACCTTTTGCTGTATGGCATATAGAGCTACAGCAACAAAAATACCTTACTCCACACATCCCAAGCTGCCATTCCCCATCAGCAGTAGCTTTTGTCCATCCTCTGAGTATCACCAAAACACAGTTTCAGAGTGAACTCGTATTTTACAACCTTTGGTCTAAATCATGTGTTAGAAACCCAGTGCTACTTGCAACAAAAGATGAGATTTCAGAACACAATTCAATAATGCATCAATTCTCTAATGGCAAAAGACAGTCACTCTGTAGATGAAATTTAGATTTTTTTTTCCTGATTTTAGTAAAAGCCTGCAGCCAGCTCTAAAACATTTCCATCGCAGCAGGATTATCTTGTCTGCCACAGCAGTCATCCTCTAAGAGGCTGTCCCTGCTACAACCTTCACTGCACTCTCTGCTGCAAGCTGGGCTTTGTAGATACAAGATATGCACAGAACAACTATGTGCACAGGAACATAGGTTCACTTTCACAATCCTTTGAAAATCTGAACCAGATAACTTCCTAGGTACTTTTTATAATTTCAGTAATTCTCTGATCTGATGAGTTACAATGTCCTCTTCCTTTCTTTTCTTCTCATTTATTACTTTTTGTCTGGCCTTTTTCTCCCTTATTTTCATCTCTCAAACACAAAGCCAGAGCAGCTGCCCTTTCCACTACTTGCACGTGGTCACTATGACTGATGTAATTTGTTAATGTAATTCTTTTAATGGGATTGATCCAAGTCCTATTGTTGCCGGAGGATTTATCATGTTGGCTTCCCAGTGTTCCTTGACTACTGACACACAACATGTGACACACAACATGTATCTATAGTGGTTCTATATAAGAATGGAGATTGAATTGCCACAGATGCAGGACCAACAATATTAATTTATCAATTGTTTTAATCTTTTGTTAGAAGGCTACTGTTTGGAAATTACCTTAACTTACACATTTACTCATTGAACTTGCACTTACTTTTCTTCCACAATGTTTCATTTGTGTATGAGGCAGGATTATATTATTTATACATATTATCACAACCTTTAAATTTTCCACATTTGCCTCAATTCCAAACAAGCTTCATACACAGCTGATGCATTGAGAGTATTAAACTGCTTATACAAATTTGTTGTACTGCCAACTGGAAAAAAAAACACAGGGCTTTTTTTTTTCCCTAAATTAACATAAGCTCCTGGGTCATAATATTTACAGAAGCTCTGACCTGACAGGGACAGATTCTCACTTCTAAAAAGCTCCCATGAGGTTTTAGATCCCCAGAACACCCTGCAGTGGGCTACAGCAGAATTGCAGTGCTCCAGAGCCACACAGGTTTGGGGTAATTGACCTCACATTCTCCCCAGCTCCCAGAGATCTTGGTAAAGTCTTGTGAGGTCCAAAGTAGAAGTAGCTGGGAGTCCAGCATGCTGTAGGGATCCTGAGATACCCCGTAATCCACAAGCAGCCAAGGTCAGATGCTGCAAATCAAGGCCCCAGTGTCCAGTCTTTGTCTGTACCACCTTACAGATTACATGCAGCAGAAAGCTCCCAAAACCCCCTCTTCTTCCAATACAGGAGATACTCAATAATTACCTATGCATAAAGGCTGCATAATTCAGGCACATTCCTGGTTATTTGGTTGGACACAATTAAGTGAGATTACACATGACTTCCACCAATTACATGTAACAGTTGAAGAATGGAGGAATAAATAATTGGGGCAAAAATTCTGTGTAATCAAGGCCCAAGAAACATTTTCAAGTCTGGTTACATTCAGAATACATCTATGTAACTAAAGCATTCTCTTAGCCATTTGGCCCACTCCTTTTACTGATCACATCACATTCCCAGTCACATCAGCCTAATTTAGTAACTGCAAAAAAAAAAAAAAAATTTAAAAAGGAGGTACAGGAACCAAAAGGGATCCATTAACTGAAATGTTAACTAAATCTGAAATACAGAGATGCTACTAATAATAATGCACAAGCCTGGAATACTCAGTTTTACTCATGTCCCAGGTGAGTTTTCAAGATTTGCATTTAAAATTATTTTAGCAAATTTTAAATCATGTTCATAACATGTAACACCTCCCTTTAGGGAAGGGCGGGTATCGATCTGCTGATACGCACCAACAGGCTCACGTAAGCAGTTGCTGGAAAACACCCTACTAAGAACAGAGAACAAGGAAAGAAGTCCAGGATGGCCACTGCTGGCCCCCCTCCCCTTTCCTCCCACCTTGCAGGAGTTCAGACCACACCGCCTTTCCTGCGGCATGATCTGCACAGAGGTCTGTAAGAGCCCTCACACTTACCTGTGTGAGAGTAGATAAACCAGAGTGCTCCGGTTAGCAGGGCTCCAATTACAAATGCCGCAAAGGCAATGCCCACGACAGTCAGCGTGTCCAGACCGTAGAACACAGCTACGAAGGTAAACACACATAAATAAAGACTTTTTATTTTCAGTCGCAAATACCATTTTACAAAAATTCACCCTTGCACTTCCATGGAAATTAAAAAAAAAAAAAAATCATAGTTAATTAAGCACCATTTTAAGGAACAGACTAGCAGATTTGCATCAAGGAAATAAAAGTGATGCTTTCAGAGGCTGGCTTCAGTCCAACCAACTGTTCCACATCACAAAGCAAAACCCCAGCTCAGCACACCCAAATCTGGAAACATTGCAAAAATTAAGTATTTTCAGTTGGCTGTTAATAACTTTCTTTCAATTATATATCCATTTATCTTAGAAATGTGTTTTAAAAAGGATGAGATTTTTGTCCAAAAGTGCTTTTCATGTAAATGCCCTAACATTCAAGCAA